>NW_027365248.1:0-42500 GCF_046119375.1 Phyllobates terribilis
TATAAATGTCGCCATCATGCCGTGCAGGTTCCGAAAAAAATCTTTGGGGATTATAATGGAAGAATGTTCTAATACATACAGACATTTTGGAAGGATAATCATTTTGATTAAGCTAATTATTCCCGCCACAGACAATAGAAGTTGGGACCAACTTTCAAATTTTTTCCTCCTCATATCTTTTATGGGGTACACATTATCCTTCAGATCCATAATCGGATTTTGATTAATTATAATGCCTAGATATTTGAATTTTTGTAGTACCTCTAATCCAAAAAAAACCCGGTTCAGTTATGTTATCTATAAGTGGCATAACCACAGATTTGCTCCAATTGATTTTAAGGACCAATAATTCCCCAAAGTTACTAATAAGGTCAATTGCTCTTTGAAGGGATTGTTCTATTTTGTTTAGAAAGAGGATCAGGTCGTCTGCGTATAACCCCACTTTATCTATTCTAGAGTTTACACTAATACCTTCCACCAGGTGGTCCTACTTAATTTTTTAAGGGCAATAGGCTCTATCGCTAGAGCGAAGAGCATCGGAGATAAGGGGCAGCCCTGTCTAGTTCAGCTACGCAGGTTAAAGTATTCCGATAGTATTCCATTTACAAGAATGTTATCCCTTGGCATATAGTAGATCAATTTAATCCAGCTACAAAATGTATCAGAAAACCCAAATTTCAGGAGCACACGCTGTAGAAAGGTCCACTCCAAGGAGTCAAAGGCTTTCGCCATATCTAAAGAAGCTATAGCCCAGGGTTTCTGATACTTATGGCCAATCTGTGTCAACACTTGAGCTCTTCTAATATTAGATGAAGTAGACCTTCCCGGCATAAAGCCAGATTGATCCTCATGTATAATGTTTAATATTACTGTTTTTAATCTATTGGCTATGAGTTTCGTAAGTATTTTGTAATCTGTATTCAATAGGGATATAGGGCGATAGGAGCTGCATTCCTCAATTGGTTTATCTGGCTTGGGGATCAATACTATAGTAACATCATAGAAGGATTGGGGAAGAGAACGTCCCGAAAGTGCTTCAGAAAATGCTTGCAACAGAACTGGGGCTATCAGGTCTATGCATCTTTTATATAATTCTATAAGAATGCCATCGGGGCCCGATGCTTTCCCATTAGATAGAGACATGGCTGCTTCCCTTATTTCTTCCAAAGTGATATCTCCATCCGGGAGTGTCCGATGTTCACAAGAGAGTTTAGGGAATTCTATTTGATTTAGGTATTCATCAATTTCCTCTATAGTGTGGTTGGATTGGGAGTTATAAAGTTTTCTATAGTATTCTTCAAATCTGCTTGCAATCTGATCTGATTTAAGCAGCGGACTACCTTCCCTTGTGTTAATGGCTAGTATTGATGGGGATATCTGATTTTGCTGGACTATGTATGCTAAGAATTTACTCGATTGGTTACCCAGCTCAAAGTAAGTTTGTCTTGAAAAGAAAAGTTTTCTCTGCGCTTTTTCCTGCAGATGGGTCAGGTACTCCCTCCCTTTCCCAAGCCAGTTATGTAAGGAATTATCTGAGGAATTGTTAATATATTTAGCTTCTAATAATTTGCACTCATCGCCAAGCCTCTGCTCCCCAATAGACGATTCCCTTTTAATGTATGAAATCGTTGATTTAACGCATCCCCTAATATATGCTTTAAGTGTGTCCCATACTATCAATCTGTCAGGGAAGTCCCCATGACCTGCTATAAATACTTCCCCTTGATCTGGTATCCTATCATGTTCTCAAATAAGAGACAACCAAAACGGATGTATGCAAAACCTCTTGGGTCTGTTAGGACCCCCCAAATGAAAAGATGCTATCAGTGGAGCATGGTCCGACACCGTTCTAGGGGAATATTCAATTTTACTTAAATCCGAAAATGCAGTACTGTTTCCAAATATATGATCCATTCTAGATAAACATCGAACAGCAGGTGTGTAGCAGGAAAATTCTCTCTTGAGTGGGTGCTACTGCCTCTACAAATCAATCCAACCCACCTCCGTTATGAAAGTATGTAAAGTAGCGGTGTCTTGACTATCAGACCTAGTGTTGGCAGGGCTCATTTTATCCAAGTGTGTATTAAGAATCATATTGAAGTCTCCCATACATAACATTTTAGCATCTGGGTACTGTGATACAAAAATCACTGCCTGTTGGAGTACATCCATTTTGGCTGGTGGTGGGTTGTATATGTTGAGTCTCTTTTGACAGTTTGAACTGACTATCCCACTGACTTATGCACAATGGTAACTACACCTCTAGAATAAGAAGTATGTGTAGCGTGTTTGTCCCACTGTATCCAGGGTTTGTTTATTCTGGACACAGTGTCCGGGGTTAAATGGGTTTCCTGAAGGCATATTATTTGCGCTTGAGATTTACGTATCTGGGAGAATACAATATTCCCTTTCTTGGCATTCCCTAATCCACTAATGTTCCATGAGGGAATTTTAAGTGACGCCATAAAGGTTCCATTTAAAACATTTTTTTTAACCCCTTAATAACATCTGACGTACTAATATGCGTCTGTGCCCTGGGACTTAAGACCCAGACCCGTATTAGTACGTCATCGCGATCGCGCGCGCACACAGGCTGTGCGGGCGCGATCGCCGCCGGGTGTCAGCTGATTGTCACAGCTGACACCCGGTACTATGTGCAGGGAGCAGTCCTGCACCTCTCCCAGCACATTAACCCCCGCTATGCTGCGATCGAAGTCGATCGAAATCGATCGCGGCATTGCGGGGGCAAGGGGAGGTGATCGGCGATACTCACCTCCTCTTCCGGCTTCCAGCGCAGTCTGCAAAGGCTTTCCGGGTGTTGCCATGACGACCCGATGTCGTCATGACAACATCCGGGTCACCAGAGAGCAGGAAGATTGCTTGGACATGCGCAGTGCATCTCCAAGCAATCTTCACACTGTGCATTTCTGACAGCTTGCATGGCATAGGGATGGTGCTGCATTCCTGTGCCATGCAGGCGATCAGAAAAAAAAAGTGAAAGTCCCAGAGTGGGACAAAGTAATAAAAAGTATAAACTGTCTTAAAGTGGAAAAAAAAAAAAAAAATGTGCAAAAATATTATAAAAAAAATAAAAAAAATAATACACCAAAAATAAAAATATAATGTACCCATCAATAAATATTATAAAAAAAATAAAAAAAAAACAATAAAAGTACACATATTTGGTATCGCCGCGTCCGGAACAACCTGACCTATAAAACTGTCCCACTAGTTAACCCCTTCAGTGAACACGGTAAAAAAAAAAAAAAAAAAAAGAAGCAAAAAACAATGCTTTATCACCATACCGCCAAACAAAAAGTGGAATAACACGCGATCAAAAAGACGCATATAAATAAAAATGATACTGCTGAAAACGTCATCTCGTCCCGCAAAAAACAAGCCACCATACAGCTCCATCAGCCGAAAAATAAAAAAGTTATAGCTCTCAGAATAAAGCGATGCTAAAAAATATTTTTTTCGATAAAATAGCTTTTATTGTGTATAAGCGCCAAAACATAGAAAAATGATACAAATGTGGTACCGCTGTAAACGTACTGATCCGAAGAATAAAGCTACCTCATCAATTTTACCACACGCGGAACAGAATAAAAAAAAAAAAACAATTCCTGAATTGTTGGTTTTTGTTTATTCTGCCTCCCAAAAATCGGAATAGAAAGCGATCAAAAAATGTCACGTGCCTGAAAATGGCACGAATAACAACGTCAAGTCATCCCGCAAAAAACGAGCCGTCACATGACTGTCTGCCAAAATCTGGAAAAATTATAGCTCTCAAAATATGGCGATGCAAAAACTAGATTTTACAAAAAATGCATCTTTTAGTGTGTAACAGCTGTCAGTCATAAAAACCCCATATGATTCTGGCATTGCTGTAATCACACCGACCCGAAGAATAAAGTCGTCTAATCACTTATACCGCACAAGGAACGGCGTCAAAAATAAACTCTTGGGTTAGGATTGGGCTAGGGTTAGGGCTGGGTTTGGGGCTAGGGTTGTGCTGGGGCTAGGGTTGTGCTGGGGCTAGGGTTGTGCTGGGGCTAGGGTTGTGCTGGGGCTAGGGTTGTGCTGGGGCTAGGGTTGTGCTAGGGCTAGGGTTGTGCTAGGGCTAGGGTTGTGCTGGGGCTAGGGTTGTGCTAGGGTTAGGGCTGGGGTTGGGATTTTTTTCAAAAGTAAGAAAAAAAGATGACGATATGGCGACTAGTGTTGAGAGCAAGTGCTCGCTACTTGAGTTTGCATCGGGTGCTCTGGTATGCATTGAGTATCGTGGGTATTTGAGTGACATGCTCGAGTCTCTGCCCCATATGCTTCGCGGCCAAAAAACTTTATGGGGATTGCCTGCCATGCACGAGCGATCCCCGCATGTTTTTTTTTGGGTGTCTAATAACCGTGAAACATGCGGAGCAGGGACTCGAGCATGTCACTCAAGCACAAGCTGTACATGGTGCATACCTGAGTACCCGATGCAAACTCAAGTAGCGAGCACTTGTGCTCAAGAATAATGACAACTTATTCAATATGATGACCTAATGTAAACAAATTCTGTGCCGTACCTCTGGGTTCAAAATGTTCACTATACACCTTAATAAAATCCTTGAGGGGTACAGTTTCCAAAATGGGGACACTTGTGGGGGAGCTCCACTGTTTAGGCACATCACGGGCTCTCCAAACGCGACATGGTGTCTGCTAACAAATTGAATGGAAAATCGGCTCAAATTGTTAGCGGACGCCATGTTGCGTTTGGAGAGCCCCTGTGTGCCCAAACATTGGAGCTCCCCCACAAGTGACCCCATTTTGGAAACTAGACCCCCCAAGGCACCTATCTAGATGCATAGTGAGCACTTGGAACCCCCAGGTGCTTCACAAATTGATTCGTAAAAATGAAAAAGTGAAAAAAAAAACACTTTTTCATTTTTATGAATCAATTTGTGAAGCACCTGGGGTTCCAAGTGCTCACTATGAATCTAGATAGGTGCCTTGGGGGGTCTAGTTTCCAAAATGGGGTCACTTGTGGGGGAGCTCCAAAGTTTGGGCACACATGGGCTCTCCAAACACAACATGGCGTCCGCTAATTATTCAAGCAAATTTTACAATCAAAAAAGTCAAATGGCGCTCCTTCCCTTCCGAGCCCTGCCGTGCGCCCAAACAGTGTTTTTTCCCCAAATATTGGGTATCTGAGTGCCCAGGGGAAATTGCACAACAAATTTTGGGGTCCATTTTTCTTGTTACCCCTGTGAAAATAAAAAAAATTGGGTCTAAAGTAACATTTTTGTGAAAAAAGTTAAATGTTCATTTTTTTCTTCCACATTCAAAAAATTCCTGTGAAGCACCTGAAGGGTTAATAAAGTTCTTGAATGTGGTTTTGAGCACCTTGAGGGGTGCAGTTTTTAGAATGGTGTCACTTTTGGGTATTTTCTGTCATAAAGACCTCTCAAAGTGACTTCAAATGTGATGTGGTCCCTAAAAAAATGGTTTTGTAAATTTTGTTGGAAAAATGAGAAATCGCTGGTCAACTTTTAACCTTTATAGCTCCCTAACAAAAAAAAATTTTGGTTCCAAAATTGTGCTGATGTAAAGTAGACATGTGGGAAATGTTATTTATTAACTCTTTTGTGTGACATATCGCTCTGATTTCAGGGCTTAAAAATTCAAATTTTGAAAATTGCAAAATTTTCAAAATTTTCACCAAATTTCCGTTTTTTTCACAAATAAACGCAAGTGATATCGAAGAAGTTTTTCCACAATCATGAAGTACAATATGTCACGAAAAAACAAACTCAGAATCAGGGGGATCCGTTGAAGCGTTCCAGAGTAATTACCTCATAAAGTGACAGTGGTCAGAATTGTAAAAATTGGCCCGGTCATTAACGTGCAAACCACCCGCGGGGCTTAAGGGGTTAAACATTCTATATTTAAGTAAATAGAACAGAAACAAATGACATCAGTGCAACATATGGAATTATAGACTAGGAAATTGAGATATCATAACAATATCAATAAAAAGACAATAGTATCTCAATGGAACAAATCAAGGCACGTGAAACAATATATAACAAGACAAATACAAAACTAACGCTAGTATACCTAGACAACAAGAGACCTAAGCTAGGAAAATGAATAATATCTGAATAAAGTATCAGAAAAGAATTAATACAAGGGAGCATAATGTATGAGAAACATCACATACCAAAACAAAGTTATGTGTGTTGCGGCGCGTTGGCAAGATTAATAAACAACCTGAATGAGGTAGGAGATAAACAGTAATGGGAAGGAGAAGGAGGTGCTCAAGATATGACAGAATAAGTAGTTGTTATTTTTAACCCACAAAACCGCTAAACGGGCCAGGTAGGTTTCCAGGGAAAGCAAACCTCACGAAAATAGGAGTGCTGGGAAGTCTCCCAACTAGTGAGCTCCTCCAACCGCCTAATCATGTCAACCTTATTCAACCACTCAACGTAAATGGGGGGTGTAACCTGCAATCAGTGCAGAGGGATCAGGTATTTCGCCGCCCCAAACAGTAGAGGGAGCAGATCATGTCTTGTAGGTTTAAAATTTTGAGACGGAAAGGATAGTAAGACTTCTTTCGGAGACAAGGGACCCCTTATCATACCTAGGTCTTTCAATGTGTCCCCTATTTTAACCCAAAAAGGTCTAATATTAGGGCAGTACCAAAATATATGGGACATGTTTCCCACCCCTGCTTTACATCTCCAGCAAAGGTTAGAGTCAGACGATCCATAATGGCATAATAGTTCTGGCGTTCTATACCACGGTATTAATATTTTGTATGAATTCTCTTGCAAAGAAATGCACCTGGAGAATCCGTGAGAATTAGTAAGAATGGATTCGACTTCTTCATCCGCCAAAGAGATGTTAAGTTCCTTTTCCCAAGAGTATATAAAGGAAGGTTTTTGGAAGGACTGAGGCAGGATCATATGGTTATATATCTTCGATATTCCTTTAGGAAAAGGGAACGAGAGTTTACATAGCATGTCCACCCATGAACCTCCTCCCGCACCAGGGAATTTAGATTTAAACATCGAAAGAATGTGGGTGACATGTTTATGTTGTAAGAAATTAATGGGGCTTGCGGAGGAATTAACCGGCCATGAATCCAGCAATGGGATTTTATTGGTCAGGAACTCTTTGATTGAACAGTTCGGCAAATCCAACCAAAGATTATAGGGATCTGAATAATTTGGGTCTAGAAAGTACGGAATGGTAGAAATAGGGGCCTGAGCTGAGGGAAGTATGCTCTTTTTTAGATCTTTATCTAAGTCGCGTTTAATCTTAAGGGAAGTGGTAATAGTAATATCACTTATGGCCTCGGAAGTGCGGACAATATTTGCCCATATGTATTTGTGTGGATTATTACCCAGGAGTAGAAGATCAATGTCTGAGGCTTCCCCTCTCTTGGATGCACTGGCTAATTTGAGCCATCTATTTAAGTGGATTGCTTAATAATAGTTTAGGACACTAGGAATGCCAATACCCCCTTTATGATTAGGTAGGGTTAGGATTTTATGAGGAAGTCTAGATTTTTTATACTTACAAATGTATTGGGATAGGATCTGTTTTATTGAGGAAAAGAAGGCTAAAAGAAGATTTATAGCTGATGTATAAAAAAGAAAGTAAGAAAAGATGAAAGATATCTAAAGATAGGCCATGCGTACGGGGGGCCGTCCATAGGAAGTTATCTCATCAATCACGTGCCAGCTGTAAGGTGCTTTGATAGCTCATCGCACATGTGTATACTACACGTGTTTGCAAAAGGGACTTCCGGGCGGTGCGCAATGGAACACATGTGTGGAACGCATGCGGACCATATGGAGCGCAACCTCAAAAAGGTCCATCCCCACTTCCTAAACCATGAACCTGGAGGACATGGCATACATATCAAGGAATGACAAGGGAGAATGGGAGGGGAATGGGGAAGGAAGGAGGGAAGAAGAAAAGAAAAGAATAAACCAAATGTAAAGACAGAAAATAGATGCTGTAGGAGCATCGATTACCATAAAGTGAAATGTGAAAGTGTGTGTGTGTGTGTGTGTGTGTGTGTGTGTGTGTGTGTGTGTGTGTGTGTGTGGGGGGGGTGAAAACGAAAGTAAAAGTGTAAACTAAAAAGAAAAATCATATATGAATGAAAATATGTATTTGTTGAATGTAAAGTGTAGAAATAACGAAAATAATGTATGTATAGTGAAAAAGCAAAGAATAAGTGAAAATTAATAAAACAAATATATGTAAATAAGTGCTAATATGTCTATAGTCAAAGAGAGGCTAAGTGTAACAATTAGAAACATTTAATTATGCTAGGATTTTATGCCACGCAATCACGGAGAATAAGGGGAGAAGCCTACCCTTCTATCAGTGTCAACCGTCATATACAAAAAACATGTTCTTCCCAAATGGGGACCCCGCAACTCACTCCTGAGATCAAATAATGACATGTTGGATATATATCACTTGTTAAAAAGACAGCACCATTCAATTTTATAGTCCATATTCATCATTGATGGATAATTCCAATCCAAATATTTCTTACTTAATTTGTCCATTGCCATAAATTTCCGTGGACAATGCCACGAATTTCAAAAATATTCAATATGTTTCAGGTTCACTTGTTAAAGGGACACAGCGCCATCTACAATTATAGTCCATGCATACAAATATATGTAAATAAGTGTTAAGATGTCTATGGTAATGGATGGTAATCGATGCTCCTACAGCATCTATTTTCTGTCTTTACATTTGGTTTATTCTTTTCTTCTTCCCTCCTTCCCTCCCCATTCCCCTCCCATTTTCCCTTGTCATTCCTTGATATGTATGCCATGTCCTACAGGTTCATGGTTTAGGAAGTGGGGATGGACCATTTTGAGGTTGCGCTCCATGTGGTCCGCATGCGTTCCACACATGCGTTCCACTGCTCTGCACAGCTAGGCTTTACTCCACGGGTCCGGTTCCTGTATAGTGGCGTGCGGCCCATGGGAGCTGTGAACACGCGCATGTGACATCACCTACTGACTTCCAGGGATGCGCTACATGTGGACCGCGTGCGTTCCACACATGCGTTCCACTGCGCACCACCCGGAAGTCCCTTTTGCAAACAGGTGTAGTATACACATGTGCGATGAGCCATCAAAGCACCTTACAGCTGGCACATAATTGATGGGATAACTTCCTATGGACGGCTCCCCCGGACGCCTGGCCTATCATTAGATATCTTTGATCTTTTCTTACTTTCTTACCAATTTTTAATAGGTATATTGACTACTCCATGGCACTTTGCATAGTTGTAAGCAGTTGTTTACGGTCCAACTAATGCAATGAAATAATGCAGACAATTTTTTCTAAATACAAGCACTTAGCACTTTATGATCATAGATGTAAATGTCTGACTCCCTACCATTTAATTTAATTTATTATATTTGACTGAGTATTGCATAATTTTCACTTTGTCAAATCTGTTTACATCGGTCTATAATACCGGTTCAAATATGCATCAAGTGAATAAGGTGGCTTAGTTTTCTGCTATACAATCATGATGAATGTGATATGACCAAGCTATATATTGCATCTCTCTTTTCTGGATGTCCCCTGTCATTTTTTTAAAAAGAAAATTGTTTTTCTGTTTTTTTATATGGATAATGAATAAAAAATATTGATTTTTAATTGAATTTAGAGTCTCTGTTATCCTGATGGGTTTGAAACAAATAACCACATAGGATTAAGTGTATAGTAATATTTTCACAGTGTCTAGTGTTGCTTAGAATTTCTTGGACTAGGTGAATAAATATCAGCTAATATCTACGGATTTTAACCAAGATTATAACATTATAAACACTTGAATTACAATTCATACTAAATTCGATTACAATATGGGTCAATTTGGGTCTATGCCTTGGATTTCATCTGGATTGTAATACAATTTTCCATCTTGGACTATTACCATAGAATTACAATCTATCTTCAAGAACCAGATTATAAAAAGATCATAATCCTTTTTTTTTCATCTTCCAATTGAAACAATCTTCAATATTTGCATTAGGTCAGCGAACTTCTATTCATACTTCACTCTGACTGAATGGAAACTTAAATCAAACTCCTTCCCCCCAGGTCGATGGAGAACATCTTGATCCCCGGCAAGTGTCCACATATATCATTAAGCTACTTTTAATGTACTATATGTGTCTTACTAATTTTTCTGTCTTTCTTTTTTCAGCAATTAATTCATAAGGAATAAGCTATAATTTTAACAAGTATAAGTTACATGTAAAATTCAAAGACAGCTTTTTGTACACTTGCCTCTCTTTTCCATATTTTCAAAAGGAATTACCTTTTACTTCCCCTTCCTTCCCCCTAGCTTTCCTACCTCCCCTACTCTCCGCCAACCTTTAGGCTTATATTGTGTGTGCATTTCTCCCTTTAAAATGTTTTAAAATACCAATAAACATAATTGAACAAGAAAAAAGCCTTTACTTACAAAAATTGTAAGGTATTTTGAGTTTCCCAAAAGACATGTGGGAGTCTCCTCAAATGTGTGGAGGAAGGCGATGTGGTCAGATGAGGCCAAAATTGAACTTTCTTGCCACCAAAGTAAACGCTATGTCTGGTGCCAAACCAACACAACTCATCACCCCAAGAACACTATCCCCACAGTGAAACATGGTGGTGTTAGCATCATACTATGGGGATGTTTTTCGGCAGCAGGGATAGGGGAAATTGTTCAAGTCCAGGAAAAGATGGATCCTGGGAAATACATGGATATTTCTGAGCAAAACCTGTTTCAGTCTGTCAGTGATTTGAGACTGGGACAGTGGTTCACCTTCCAAAAAGACAATGATCCAAAGCATACTGCTAAAGCAACACTCGAGTGATTTAAGGGAAAAAGTGTAAGGCTGTGTGCCCACGATGCGTTTTTTTTAAGCGTTTCCGCAGCGGCAAAAACGCTGCAGAAACGCATGGTAGAAGGCCAGCCATGGTCCCCAATGATAATTCGCATGTGCTGTGCACATGCTGTGGAAATTTCCGCTGCGGGTTATCATTGCGGAAAAAAACGCAGCACTACCAATTATTTTTTTTGCCGCCGTTGACTTGCATTGAAACGCACGGATTACGCATCACTGCATCTGTACATGCGGAATCCAAGCGTTTCAATGTGCGGATGGTACCCGGGTGTGGAGGACAGGAGACTCTCCTCCGGACCAGGGTACCATAGAACCTGTAAAAAAAAAGACTAAAATAAAAAATAAATATTATATTTACCTTCTGACGGCCCCCGCTGCGCTCATCCTCCCATGCCGGCAGTTCGCGATGGACTGAAGAACCTGCGCTGACGTCATAGTCATGTGATGGCAGGTCCTTCAGTGCAGCGTACCGCGAGCTGCCGGCAAGGGAGAACGGAGCGAAGCAAGACTTCGGGGGCCATCGGAAGGTAAGTATAGATTAATTTTTTTATTTTTAAACATTCTTTAAGGTCACACTATATACAGTTATATGAAAAAGTTTGGGCACCCCTATTAATCTTAAGCTTAATGTTTTTTAAAAATTGGTGTTTTTGCAAGAGCTATTTCAGTTTGATATATGTAATAACTGTTGGACACAGTAATGTTTCTGCCTTGAAATGAGGTTTATTGTACTAACAGAAAATGTGCAATCTGCATTCAAACAAAATTTGACAGGTGCATAAGTATGGGCACCTCACCAGAAAAGTGACATTAATATTTAGTAGATCCTCTTTTTGCAAAAATAACAGCCTCTAGTCGCTTCCTGTAGCTTTTAATGAGTTCCTGGATCCTGGATGAAGGTATTTTTGACCATTCCTCTTTACAAAACAATTCCAGTTCAGTTAAGTTTGATGGTCGCCGAGCATCGACAGCCTTCTTCAAATGATCCCACAGATGTTCAATGATATTCAGGTCTGGGGACTGGGATGGCCATTCCAGAACATTGTAATTGTTCCTCTGCATGAATGCCTGAGTAGATTTGGAGCGGTGTTTTGGATCATTGTCTTGCTGAAAGATCCATCCCCTGCGTAACTTCAACTTTATCACTGATTCTTGAACATTATTGTCAAGAATCTGCTGATACTGAGTGGAATCCATGCGTCCCTCAACTTTAACAAGATTCCCGGTGCCGGCATTGGCCACACAGCCCCAAAGCATGATGGAACCTCCACCAAATTTTACTGTGGGTAGCAAGTATTTTTCTTGGAATGCTGTGGTTTTTTGCCGCCATGCATAACGCCTTTTTGTATGACCAAACAACTCAATCTTGGTTTCATCAGTCCACAGGACCTTCTTCCAAAAAGAAATTGGCTTCTCCAAATGTGCTTTTGCATACCTCAGCCGACTCTGTTTGTGGCGTGCTTGTAGAAACGGCTTCTTTCGCATCACTCTCCCATACAGCTTCTCCTTGTGCAAAGTGCGTTGTATAGTTGACCGATGCACAGTGACACCATCTGCAGCAATTTGATGCTGCAGCTCTCTGGAGGTGGTCTGAGGATTGTCCTTGACTGATATCACCATTCTTCTCCTCTGCTTTTCTGATGTTTTTCTTGGCCTGCCACTTCTGGCCTTAACAAGAACTGTCCCTGTGTTCTTCCATTTCCTTACTATGTTCCTCACAGTGGAAACTGACAGGTTAAATCTCTGAGACAGCTTTTTGTATCCTTCCCCTGAATAACTATGTTGAATAATCTTTGTTTTCAGATCATTTGACAGTTGTTTTGAGGAGCCCATGATGCCACTCTTCAGAGGAGATTCAAACAGGAGAACAACTTGCAAGTGGCCACTTTAAGTAGCTTTTCTCATGATTGCATACACCTGGCTATGAAGTTCAAAGCTCAATGAGGTTACAAAACCAAAAAAAGTGCTTTAGTAAGTCAGTAAAAAGTAGGTAGGAGTGTTTAAAACAAGAAAATGATAAGGGTGCCCATACTTATGCACCTGTCAAATTTTGTTTGAATGCAGATTGCACATTTTCTGTTAGTACAATAAACCTGATTTCAAGGCAGAAACATTACTGTGTCCAACAGTTATTACATATATCAAACTGAAATAGCTGTTTCAAAAACACCAATTTTTAAAAAACATTAAGCTTAAGATTAATAGGGGTGCCCAAACTTTTTCATATAACTGTAACACACATGGATTTATATAGTGTAACCAAGTTGTCAAGCACTTTCCAAGTGATGCTAAAATCGCTTTAAAAGCGCTTGTCAATCCGCATGCAGAAATGCATGTGAAGAACGCTTCACATCCGCATATCCCTGGCAGGAAAAACGCATGTACAATCCGCATGCGTTTTTTCTGCCAGGGAGATGCAGAAACTCTCGGGAAAAATCCGGAGCATTTCTGCATCGTGGGCACATAGCCTAAATGTTTTGTAGTGATAAAGCCCAGACTGTAATCCAATTGAGAATCTGTAGTCAGACTTGAAGATTGCTGTTCACCAGAGGAAATCATCTAACTTGAAGGAGATGGAGCAGTTTGGCCTTGAAGAATGGCCAAAAATCCCAGTGGCAAGAGGTAGAAAGCTCATAGAGACTTACCCAAAATGACCTTCAGCTGTAATTGCTGCAAAAGGAGCTTCTACTAAGTACTGACTTTAGACGGGTGAATAGTTATGCGCATTGAAGTTTTCAGGTATTTTGTCCTATTTGTTGTTTGCTTCACAACAAAAATAAAACCAAATGTTCAGAGCTGTAGGCATGTTCTTTACATGATCTCATGCAAAGCCTTTAAAAAACAATTAAATTCCAGGTTGCAAGGTAGAAAAACACAAAAACTGTGAAGGGGGTGAATACTTTTGCAAGCCACTGTATATCGGATTTTTAGGGTTGGCTGCTGTCACACACTAAAAAAGTGTTCCCCAACTCCAATTTTTGCAAATTTATTAAAAAAGAAAAACTGAAATATCACATGGTCATAAGTGTTCAGACCCTTTGCTCAGACACTCCTATTTAAGTCACATGCTGTCCATTTCCTTGTGATCCTCCTTGAGATGGTTCTACTCCTTCATTGGATTCCAGCTGTGTTTAATTAAACTGATAGGACTTGATTTGGAAAGGTACACACAAGATCTTACAGCTCAAAGTACATGTCAGACCAAATGAGAATCATGAGCTCAAAGAAACTGCCCAAGGAGCTCAGAGACAGAATTGAGGCAAAGCATAGATCTGGCCAAGATTACAAAAGAATGTCTGCATTACTCAAGGTTCCTAAGAGCACAGTGGCCTCCATAATCCTTAAATGGAAGAAGTTTGGGACCACCAGAAGTCTTCCTAGAACTGGCCATCCAGCCAAACTGAGCAATCGTGGGAGAAGAGCCTTGGTGAGAGAGATAAAGAGGAACCCCAAGATCACTGTGGCTGAGCTTCAGAGATGCAGTAGGGAGATGGGAGAAAGTTCCACAAAGTCAACTATCATTGCAGCCCTCCACCAGTCACGCCTTTATGGCAGAATGGCCCGACGGAAACCTCTGCTCAGTGCAAGACATATTAAAGCCCGCATAAAGTTTGCTCAAAAACACAAGAAGGACTCCTAGACTATGAGAAATAAGATTCTCTGGTCTGATGAGACAAAGATAGAACTTTTTGGTGGTAATTCTAAGCGGTATGTGTGCAGAAAACCAGGCACTACTCATCACCTGCCCAATACAATCCCAACTGTGAAACATGGTGGTGGCAGCATCATGCTATGGGGGTGTTTTTCAGCTGCAGGGACAGGATAATTGGTTGCAATTGAAGGAAACATGAATGCGGCCAAGTACAGAGATATTGTGGATGAAAACCTCTTCCAGAATGCTCTGGACCCAAGACTTGGCTGAAGGATCACCTTCCAACAACACAATGGCCCTAAGCACACAGCTAAAATAACAAAGGAGAGGCTTCATAACAAATCTGTGACCATTCTTGAGTGGCCGAGCCAGAGCCCTGACCTAAACCCAATTGAGCATCTCTGGAGAGACCTGAAAATGGCTGTCCACCAACGTTCACCATCCAACCTGACGGAACTGGAGAGGATCTGCAAGGAAGAATGGCAGAGGATCCCCAAATCCAGGTGTGAAAAACTTGTTGCATCATTCCCAAGAAGACTCATGGCTGTACCAGCTCAAAAGGGTCTTTCTACTCAATACTGAGCAAAGGGTCTGAATACTTATGACCATGTGATATTTCAGTTTTTCTTTTTTAATAAATTTGCAAAAATTTCTGCATTTCTGTTTATGTTCAGTCAAGATGGGGTGCAGAGTGTACTTTAATGAGAAAAAAAATGAACTTTTTAGAATTTACCAAATGGCTACAATGAAACAAAGAGTGAAAAATTTAAAGGGGTCTGAATACTTTCCGTACCCACTGTACCTTTAATAAAACCTATAAAAATTTTGGAATAAAATATAAAGTCACATATTTCATTATACCATCTGAATTTTCGTAAAATGTCTTACCTCTATAATAGGTGCGGTCTGAAGGTCCGCTTGCACTGCAGATTAAAAAAAAAAAAAAAAACACATTACTACATGCTTGTAAGAAATAATAACTACAATAAAAAAAGCTTCTTTCCTTGAAGGGAATTTGTCATGTGAAAAAATGAAATTAGCCTGCACATATGGGGATAATCTCTAGGTTAATACTATTCTGAACCCGCCCGGCGCCGACACTTAATCCCCTGCTGTTGGGAGGAAATGAACTTTATTTCTCCCGGCATCCATTGGGTTTCCATTTCAGGAGTGGCACAGGTGTAGGTTCAGTCACCACTCTGTGTATAGTGAGCGGTGGCGGTAACCACATCACTGGCACTGACTGAAAGCAGCTCAGCATTACTCAGTGACGGGGATGCGGTTACAGCTGCCCTCTCTATACACAGAGCGGTGACTGAACCACACCGGCACCATCCCAGTGACTGAACCCAGAACACTACCGGGAGGAATAAAGTTAATTTCCTCCTGAGAGCGGGGTCTAAGTGCAGTGCAGGTTCAGGACGCCATTACTCTGCAGATTAACCCCATATCTGCAGATAAATAGCTTTTTTTCACGTCACAGGTTCCCTTTAAGGAACAAAAAAAATATATTACATCAGTGGAGAACCTAGAAACACCAAGGTGCATTCTGATCATAGGGAGAACAACCACAAACCAATGTTCAAGAAGAAGCAAATAGAGGACAATATATCCATATGCATTTAGCCGTGTGAGATGCCACCAGTAGCAGTGCAGGAAGGATTGTCAAATTTGGTGACAGATCCACTTTAACCATTCACATGCACAGACATGAACTAAGGAAATTTTACATCTAGAACTTTAATATATGAAAAAAAGAGGATAGTCCCTTGCGTAATAAGTTACAAAGTGAAGAAAAAGTAACAGCACCGAAGGGGTTCCCTATAAAGGGATGCTCATGTACAGTACCAATAAAAAGTTTAACAACAACAGTTCACGCAATAATTTTCATTCATTTTATTGGAATGTGCTAATAGGTCCCTTCATAGGTCCCTCACGAACGATGACGTTACTCAGTTACTGATGTCATCGCTCGTGAGACATGACCAGGAGTGATCTTTGAATTGTCGTTCTCAGAATGACGCACCAAAGGTTGCTGTACAGAATCGCGAGACGTCGTGGGATCCCCAATGGTTTACATCACAGCAGCAGGAATTATTATTAATAATAAATTGGTGAATGAGGGAATGTTTCTTGCTTTCATTTAGTTAAATCTCTTTTTATGTCTTTCAGGTTTCCATTTTTGGACAACTTCTAATTGGCTGGATTACGTCAGATCTTCATGTTGATGTTTTTGCTTTTTAATAAATTGGTGAGCAAGGTGTGTGGGAGTGTTTTTTAAAATAAACGATTTTTTCCTGTGTTTTTTTTTATGACTACTGGATTAGTAATGGGGGTGTCTGATAGACAACTCTCCATTAATAACACTTAGGCTTGTTGCTCACTGACATTACAAAGCTGACATCCACCCCATAAACTATTACCCCAATTGCCACCGCACCAGGGCAATCGGGAAGAGTCGGCAAAGTGCCCAAATTGGCGCATCTCATGGATGCGTCAATTCTGGTGCAGCTGAGAGCTTTAATTTTTGGGCTGGGAAAGGGCCAATATCCATGGATCTTCCCAGCTTGATAATGTAAGCCCTGTCTCCTTTACCTAGGCTGGTTATCAAAAGTAGGGGGGACCCTGCGTCATTTTTTAAAATTATTTATGACATACATGTGTTTTTGGGTGCGTTTGCGAGGAGTAAATGCACTTTAACCCCTTTCTGACATTGTCAGTAATAGTACGTCCCTGCGCCCTGGTACTTATGGACCAGGTACCTACGATTACGCACAATGTGATCGCGCCCGCACAGAGGCTGTGCATTTCCGGGGCAAGCAGAGTTAAGAGCACCCCTCTAACCTTGAATACCATGACAACATCTGGGTCACCAGGCATCAGGAAGATAGATAGAGCGTGTGCAATGCACGATTTATCTAACTTGTGCCAGTGCAGGACTGACAGCCTGCATAGCACAAGGATGCTACTGCATCCCTATGCTTTAAAAGCGATCAGCCTGCAAAAAATGAAAGTCCCATAGTGGGACAAAGTGTAAAAGTGAAAAACAGTATCAGAAAGTGAAAAAAAAAATAGTAAAAATATAAAAAAAAATGAAAAAATCCAAAAAAAATAAAAAATATTCTGTACCCATAAATAAATATTATTATGAAAAAAAACAAATGTTAGAAGTACACATATTTGGCATTGCGGCGCCCCGAAAGACATGTCCTATAAAACTATCCCTCTATTTAACCCCTTTAGTGAACACAGTAAAAAAAGGAAATAAAAAACTAATCAAAAAACTATGCTTTATCGTCATACCGCCAAACAAAAAAAAGTGATTAACCGGTTCCCGACCGCCCACTGTAGATAAACGTCGGCGCTTGCTGGGCTCTGTGCAGCGCCGACGTTTAAAAACGGTGGGTGGTCTCGTAGAGCTCAGGACCCCCAGGGTCCTGCAAGCGCTACGATTCCGGTGCAGAGCGTTAGCTCTGACAGGGGACATCATCGGGACCTGATTGGATCAGGTCCCAGTGATGTTAACCCTTTGCTGTGTTCTATATGCCGCTATCTATAGTGATCGCGGCATACAGAAGATGGACAGAGGAGAGGGGGTCGTCTTACTAACCTCTCCGACGATCCCTGATACCTTCCAGGACCTAGGGTTGCTATGGCAGCTGGAAGTCACATGACTGCCTCCAGATCTGCCATATATGGTGTCCTGCCTAGCTCAGCCTGCAGCTGAAGCCAGGCAGGAGACTCTGACTGTGAAACAGTCAGGGAAGATCTCATATAATGTAATACATGTCTATTACATTACATGAGATCAGTGATCAGAAAAATAAAAATTAATGTCCCATACAGGGACTAAGTAAAAATGTAAAAAAAAAGTAAAAAAAAATGTTTTTAAATTGTTAAAAAAAAAATTTCAAAATAAATAAAAATAAATAAATAAAATATTAAACCAATAAATCCGTATATTTTTACAAAACCAAAAAAAGTACACATATTTGGTATCGCCGCGTCCGAAACAACCCAAGCTATAAAACTGTCACACTAATTAACTCCTTCTGTGCACACCGTAATAAAAATAAATAAAAAACGGAGCAAAAAAAATGCTTTTTCATCATGTTGCCAAACAAAAAGTGGAAAAAAATGCGATCAAAAAGCAAAATAGAAATAAAAATGGTACCGCTGAAAACGTCATCTTGTTCCGCAAAAAAAAAGCCGCCATACAGCTCCATCAGCCGAAAAATAAAAAAGTTATAGCGCTCAGAATAAAGCAATGCAAAAAAAATATTTTTTTCTATAAAATAGTTTTATTGTGTAAAAGCTCCAAAACATAAAAAAAAATACAGTAAGTGTAGTATCGCTGGAAACGTACTGACCCGAAGAATAACGCTGCCTGATCACTTTTACCACACGCAGAACGGCATAAAAAAAAACCTCAAAAAACAATTCCTGAATTGTTGTTTTTTGTTAATTTTACCTCCCAAAAAACGGAATAGAAAGCGATCAAAAAATGTCACGTACCCAAAAATGGTACCAATAAAAATGTCAACTCGTCCCGCAAAAAACAAGCCATCACATGACTCTGTCGGCCAAAATATGGAAAAATTATAGCTTTCAAAATATGGTGATGCAAAAACTAGATTTTGCAAAAAAAAAGCGTCTTTTAGTGTGTGACAGCTGTCAGTCATAAAAACCCGATATAAATCTGGTATCTCTGTAATCGCACCGACCCGAAGAATAAAGTAATCTCATCATTTATACCGCACGAGGAACGGCGTAAAAAATAAATAAAACCAATTCTTCAACGGCTACTGATCGCAGTAAGGCTCTGCTCACATTTATCCTGCGCTTTGCGCTAAGCGCTTACACCAGAGTTTCCGTGTAAATCTCTGAAATACGTGATTCAGCCGGAACCCTTGACGGAAGATTCCCTGTAATGAGGCAGATATAGGCCACTGTGGATGCCGTCTAGCCTAGGATCCCACGGTGTCATTTGTTTTAGGCGAGCATAAAAGTGCGGTTGGCCACAGTTTTGTGCACTTCTGAAAAAAAGGACACCACTAAACAGAGGCCAGACGGAGTCCAGAGTAACTCTGCTGCCTCATTACAGTGAATGGATCCCGCAGGGGTTTCATCTGAATTACATCACTTGGAAATTTAGATGGAAACCCCGATGTAAGTGCGCCTAGAGCGCCGGATAAATGTTACGTAAAATGTTCCCAATAAAAGCTTCAACTCAGTCCTCAAAAAAAGCTAGTCCCCACTCAGGTCCATCATCTGTTAAAAATATAAGGGACTTCCAAGTTACTGGTAGCAGAAAGGCTCTGGAAAAGCAAAATGGCCCTTGCCCCCCAAAAGAAATTCAGAAAATTTTGTGCTCCCAAATCCAAATGCCTATTCTACAATAATTTGTTCTCCAATTGTCAAATAGCACTCCGTCCCCCCCAGATCTCGCCATATGGCTGAGCGGTACGATACAGCCACATATGGGGTATTGCCACTTTTAGAAGAAATTGTGTGACACATTTCGGCACCATTTTTACCCTTTGCCCTGTGTGAAAATGTAAAATCTGAGGATAAAACATTTTTTTGTGGTAAAAATATAATTATGCTTTTTTCACTGCCCAATGGTATAAATTTAAAAATTAAAAAATACTCACTACTTCCCTAGATGAATTCCTTGAGAGGTGTAGTTTACAAAATGGGGTCACTTGTGGGGGTTTCTGCTGTTTCGGCATGTCAGCGACTCTTCAAATGTGACATGGTGTCTGCAACCTATCCCAGCCAACATAGCGCTCCTTTCTCTTCCGAACCCTGCCGTACACCAAAGCAGTTGTTTTCCCCCACATATGGGGTATCGGCATACTCAGGAGAAATTGCACAACAAATTTCATGGTGCAATTTCTCCTACTACCCTTATGATAATGCAAAATTAAGGGATGAAAAACGTTTTTGTGGGAAAAATGTGAAAATTTTATTTTTACAGCTCGATATTATAAACTTCTGTGAAGCACCTTGGGGTTCAAGGTGCTCACCCCACATCTAGATAAGTTCCCTAAGGGGTCTAGTTTCCAAAATGGTGTCACTTGTGGGGGGTTTCCACTGTTTAGGCACATCAGGAGCTCTCCAAACGCAACATGGCGTCTGCTAATTATTCTGACTTTTACATTCAAAAAGTCTAATGGCGCTCCTTCCCTTCCGAACCCTGCAGTGCGCCCAAACAGTGGTTTTCCCTCACATATGGGGTATTAGCACGCTCAAGAGAAATTGCACAAAAAAATTTGGGGTCCATTTTTTCCAGTTACCCCTGTGAAAATAAAAAAAATTGGGTCTAAAGTAACATTTTTGTGAAAAAAGTTAAATGTTAATTTTTTTCTTCCACATTCCAAAAATTCCTGTGAAGCATCTGAAGGGTTAATAAAGTTCTTGAATGTGGTTTTGAGCACCTTGAGGGGTGCAGTTTTTAGAATGGTGTCACTTTTGGGTATTTTCTGTCATAAAGACCCCTCAAAGTGACTTCAAATATGATGTGGTCCCTAAAAAAATGTTTTTGTAAATTTTGTTGGAAAAATGAGAAATCGCTGGTCAACTTTTAACCCTTATAGCTCCCTAACAAAAATAAATGTTGGTTCCAAAATTGTGCTAATGTAAAGTAGACATGTGGGAAATGTTATTTATTAACTATTTTGTGTGACATATCTCTCTGATTTAAAGGCATGAAAATTCAAAGTTTGAAAATTGCAAAATTTTCAAAATTTTCGCCAAATTTCCGATTTTTTCACAAATAAATGCAAGCTATATCGAAGAAATTTTACCACTATCATGAAGTACAATATGTCATGAAAAAACAATCTCATAATCAGGGGAATACGTTGAAGCGTTCCAGAGTAATTACTTCATAAAGTGACAGTGGTCAGAATTGAAAAAACTGGCCCGGTAACGAAGGCAAAGACAGGCTCTGGTGCGCAGTGGTTAAAAAGACGAATGTAAATAAAAATAGTACCACTGAAAATGTCATCTTGTCCTGTAAAAAAATAAGCTGCCAAAAAATCTTGGGTATACACCCGAGAATTGCAGATGCTCAAGTGACATGCTCAAGTTTCCAACCCATATGTTTTGCGGCTGTTATACAGCCCAAAAAAACTTGAAGGGATTGCCTGCCATGCACGAGCGATCCCCGCATGGTTTTTTTTTGGGTGTCTAACAACCATGAAACATGAGGGGCGGGGACTCGAGCATGTCACTCGTGCACCCGCAATACATGGTGCTTACCCGATGCAAACTCAAGTAGCAAGCACATGCGCTCAATACTAATGACAACTTATTCAATATGATGACCTAATGGGTATCAAATTCTGTGTCGTACCTCTGGGTTCAAAATGTTCATTATAACCCTTGATAAAATCCTTGAGGGGTCTAGTTTCTAAAATAGGGTCATTTGTGGGGGGTTTCCACTGTTTAGGTGCATCAGGGGCTCTCCAAACATGACATGGCATACGCTCTCGATTACAGCCAATTTTGCGTTCAAAAAGTCACACCGTGCTCCTTCCCTTCTGAACCCTACCGTGCGCTTAAAGAGTGTATTTTCCCCATATATGGGGTATCGCTGTACTAAGGAGAAATTGCACAACAGTTCTTGGAGTCCATTTTCTCCTCTTACCCTTGTGAAAATAAAAACATTTGGGGCTAAAACATCATTTTTGTGGAAAAAGTGATTTTTTCATTTTCCTAAAAAGTGATTTCTTTATTTTTAAGAGTGCTCATCACACATCAAGAGAAGTTCCTTGAGGGGTCTAGTTTCCAAAATGGGGTCACTTGTGGGGGTTTCCACTGTTTAGGCACATCAGTGACTCTCCAAACTCGACATGGCATCCGCAAATTATTCAAGCAAATTTTACATTCAAAAAATCAAATGGCGCTCCTTCCCTTCTGAGCCCTGCCATATGCCCAAACAGTGGTTTTCCCCCACATATGGGGTATCAGCTTCTTCAGGAGAAAATGCACAACAAATGTTGTGGTTCATTTTTTCCTGTTGAAAACCCTTGTGAGTGAAAATAAGAAAATTTGGGTCTAATGTAACATTTTTGTGAAAAAAGAAAGGTAAATGTTCATTGTTTTCTTCCACATTCCAAAAAATCCTGTGAAGCACCTGGAAGGTTAATAAACTTCTTGAATGTGGTTTTGAGCACCTTGAAGGTTGCAGTTTTTAGAATGGTGTCACTTTTGGGTATTTTCTGTCATAAAGGCCCCTCAAAGTCGCTGGTCAATTTTTAACCCATTTTAACCCATTTTTAAAAAATGTTGGTTCCAAAATTGTGCTGATGTAAAGTAGACATGTGGGAAATGTTATTTAGGGGGTGTGTCCAGATGAGGAGCTGAGCGGCCGCACATAGACCCAGCTCCGAGCTTCCACCGTCGAATAGCGGCTCACAGCGCAAAAAAAAGTAGAGGACTACCTTAATATCGTGCAGCACAAGCTCCGGTACACTTTGGGCGACCATGGGGCGCACCACAAAAAGCAGAGATGTGGCACAGGGCAGGATCTCGGTCTTTGTGCCGACACCCTGTAAAATCCAAGATGGCTGCCGTAGAACTCATCATGCAGCCAGAGGCGGTGCAGAACGCTCCATGAGGTCTGATTCTCTGCTATCGGGTCAGACCTCACCTAATAAAGAGCGGTTATAGTCCGAGAAAAGCACAGGAACATCGCCCCCTGACAGAGGACCCATGTGGATCGCCATCCTGCAGCCCAGAGACCTCCAGACACCAAACAGCAAGTATCAAATGCACCTGACACATGGCACAGCTCTGCCCCCATTACAGAGACCACACTGAAGTCACTTTTAGGGGATCTTAAACAGGGCATACACAGTGATATTACCTCCACCTTCACTGCATTACAGAAAGACATTGTGCACATTGGAGATAGAAAAGCACATACTAAGGAGGAGTTCACTACTGCTCACAATAATCTGGTTGACGCTAATAATGAGGCAGATGAGGAGATTAATGCACGGAGATTAAAGTTGGCGGATATGGAGAACTGCTTCAGACGCAACAATCTACATTTTAGAGGGATACCGGAGAGTATTGCTGCAGACGCACTGAAGGAGTTCCTAACGGACTTTTTTACTGCATTAATCCTTGAGAAGGATCAGCGGGACCTTCTAATAGACAGGGCGCACAGGATCCCCAAACCCAAAAGTGCCCCCACCTCTGCACCCAGAGATGTAATTGCCCGGCTTCACTTTTTCCACTTTAAAGAAGCCATAACCAAAGACGCGGCGGGAAATCCAGAGCTTCCGGACAGGTTCAGGAGCATCATGATGTTCACTGATCTGTCTGCTGCCACCCTGAACAGGAGGTGCGAGTTTTCTACAGCGACCAAAATCCTGCAAGACAACGAGATCGTGTACAAGTGGGGCTACCCTGGAAGCTGATCATGACTAAGAAAGGAGTCACACATGTCCTGACATCTCCTCGGCAGGGAATGACTCTGATGCAGAAGTGGTCGCTGGCGACTGTGGAAGAAGGGACAAGTTCTCTAATAAAGAATAAGAAACCGCCGATGTTGAGGAAGGAGTGGATCTGAACAAGCAGCAAGCTTACTTTCCTAACCGTTGTACCCTCAATTTAGTTGCTCTACCTAGATCTTTTATTATTTTTTTTGAGCAGATCATACAACTATTTTTTCCAATACTCTGCGGTAGCACGAGAAAAATATTTTTTCATTCTCACTTCCCCTTGTATACCGGATAGCGCGGCATGTCCAGTAGGTTCACTTAGAACCGGACTCTATTCTTGGAACTGTTATAGTTATTTATATCTTTTGAGATTTGTATTTTGTTATTTCCCCATTCTTCCCTAACTGTCTAGTGGTGACATATAGATTTTGTCTGTATTTTGTATATGGTACTTCACATTTCCAATATCAATGTGAAAGGGTTAAATAGTCTGTTTAACCCCTTAATGACCTTGCAATTTTCCGTTTTAATTTTTTGCTCCCCTTCTTCCCAGAGCCATAACTTTTATATTTTTCGCTCAATATGGTCATGTGAGGGCTTATTTTTTGCGGGACAAGTTGTACTTTTGAACGACATCACTGGTTCTTACCATATCATGTACTAGAAAACGAGGAAAGAATTCCAAGTGCGGTGAAATAGCAAAACAAAATGTTTTTTTTTTTACCACATTCACTGAATACTAAAACTGACCTGCTATTATTATTCTCTGTGCTATTAAGAGTTCGTAGATACCACACTTGTATAGGTTCTTTTTATTTAAGTGGTGAAAAAAAAATCCAAAGTTTACTTATAGAAAAAAAACACGCCATTTCCGAGACCCTCCATTTTTCGGAATCTAGGGCCAGGTGATGGCTTATTTTTTGCGCGTCGAGCTGACGTTTTTATTGATACTATTTTGGGTTAGATCGGCTTTGCTGCATACAGGAGATGAGCAGATCGCCTATATGCAGCAGAATTGTTCACTTGCTATGAGCATCAACCACTGGCCGGCGGCGCTCATAGCAATCAGGACATGACAACCACTGGGGTCTGCTGCAGACCGCGGGTTGTCATGCCAACCCATCGGTGACCCGCGATCATGTGATGGGAACACCGATGGGCGGGGCTAATGCCGAGATTGACAGCGACATTTAACTGGTTAACAGCTGGGGGTGGATCGCGATTCCACCCGCGGTTGTTGCGAGCACATGTCAGTTGTATAAATCACTGGTTCAGTGCAGGCTGAGCGCCGGAGCCCGTGCTGAACCGGGTATGATGACCTGGGGCGAACTAGTATGCCCCAGGTCATAAAGGGGTTAAAAGATCTCTCCTATGGAGAGAGGCCCGGGCTCTTAAAGCCGACGTACTGTGTGTTCAAGAAACTCACTTAAACAGTGTTGACGCACACAGGTTGCAGAACAGAAACTTCCCAATGTGTTTCACTCTCACGCAATTGGTAAAAAATGGGAGTAGTAATAGTGATAAAAAACACCGTCGCCTTCCAATTGATCAACAGCATTGTAGACAATGAAGGCAGATACATCATCTTAGTATGCAGAAGAAATAACAAAACTTACAAGATCACCTCCAAATATGCCCCTAATTCCAAGCAGATTTCATTTGTTAAGGAAACTTTAGCGGTAATAACAGATGCAAAAAAAAGAGCCCTCCTGGTGCGCAGGGATTTTAATATCACCCCATGCCAGGCATAGACAAATCTGTACATCCTCAAAAAAAGAAAAAGCTTGTTCTCTTTCTCAGACTCTCTTGGCAGAAGAACTCTACAATGTTTGGAGAGTTTTGCACACCTCCGTACGTGATTACACGTTCTATTCACATTCACACAAAGGCTACTCAAGAATCGACCTAATTCTTACAGATAAATGGTTATTACATGACATCCAAAAGCCACGATAGGTAACATCACATGGTCAGACCATGCCCATCTCGTAACACATTAAAGAGGGATACAACTACACGACATACTCCCCATGGAGAGTAAATAATTACCTAATCGCAACACATAAAATTAGGCCCCAACTGCAGGAGACCTTGAAAGAATATTTTATAATTAATAATACACCCAACGTGTCCGCATCAACAGTATGGTATGCTCATGAGGCTTATATTAGAGGAAAACTAATTCAAATAGCATCCCAAACCAAAAAGAAAGAATATGCCAAATAGAGGAAATCAACCAAAACAAAGCCTCACTAGAAGAAATGCATAAAAACAGCCCCGTAAACACAACTCTCCAAAAATTACAAAAATTAAGATACGATTTATATCAATTGCTCCAACATAAATACGGGCATAACCTACGGAAAAGCAAAGCTAAATACTATTGGCAGGGAAACAGAGCAGGTAAAATACAAGCGAACAAAGTCAAAGCTAAAATGACCAAACAAAGGTTACCGTATATACATAACGACCAAAATGAGAAAATATACAATCCTAAAGAGATTTCCAATACCTTCGCAAATTATTACTCAACCCTCTACAATTTACAAAAAAAAACAATACAATACCACAACCTAATGCCCAACTGATCAATCAATTTTTAGAAAGTATAAAGCTACCCAAAATATCAGAAGATAAAATATATTAAACCAACCAATATCCCAATTAGAAATAAAGTGTTATGATCTGCAACATGTACTAAGGAAAGATAGGGGAAAGCTGTCCCTACATTAAGACTAAGCTGAATCGCTACGATGTAGCAGGCTGCCTGTTCCTAGCGAACAGACCCGCCTTAGTCCTCGGCTAGTCTATAGCATTAAGGGAGGGGTCCCTAAAAGAACTAAGGACTGTGACAAAAAATGGGACACCTCCTAAACAGAGAAGTTGTTGCAGAACACAAAAACACAAACTGACAAAAGGTACAAGAGGTCCCAGAAGGACCAAGCGAACTGACAGAGAAGGGCACCGAAGCACCAGGCTAGAGAAACAGTCAAACACTGAAGTTCAGTACAGCCAGAAGGGTGGAGCTGGAATATAAAGGCATGGTCACGTGACCGCAAAACACAAGATGGAAAAAACAAACAGGAGGGTTCTAACAGTACCCCCTCTTTTATGTGGATCCTCCGGATCCTCCAGGCCCAGGCCTATCCGGAAACCTCCTGTGGAAAGCTTTAACAAGCCTAGGAGCAGAGACATCATCCGTCCTTACCCAGGAGTTATCTTCGGGACCAAAACCCTTCCAGGAGACAAGATACTGTAATCTCCTTCTATGCCATCTAGAATTCAAGATACGAGAAATTTCATATTCGCCGTCTTCCACCAAAGGAGGAACTGTGACAGTGGCGTCCCTATCAGATACATCAACCTTTTTCAAACATCATTTGTATTTGTTTTTTTCAACAGAACAAATCATAGAAAGACATATAAAACAAATAAATCAAAGCCAGGATGCACATAATAAGGAACCTGTACACAGATCATGCACAATGAATAATGAATAAGTTCCGGTTAGCTGGCTTAACAAATAGACATCTAAACTAAGTATTAGCAAGTTACAGTCATCTACAGTCAATGGAATTAATTAATTAAATAACGATAAATTGTGATGATTATCTCCCCTGCTTTAGTTAACACGTAAGAGTCCTAGGTTATTATTTAGATCCTCCAGAATATACCATTCTGTAGAAGTAAATGGTTTGACAATTTTATTCTTTTCAGACAGAGAACAACATGTTATAATAAACTGCTTCCATTTTGATAGAAATTTGCCAGCTTGCTGTTCTTTGTTACAAAGGGTATCTAATTGCTCTACTCCCATAAAATGTTTCATTTGGATTATTAGCTCTGCTATAGGGGGAATGATAGGATCCAGCCAATGTTTAAGTAACTTTTTTTGCCAGCAAGAATAGAGTATGAAGTAGTTTTGGGGGGCCTTTTGATTTTTGGTCAGGATTTTCTGGGTTATTCCAATGATGTAGTATGGCTACATATGGAGAGAGAGTGTATCCTGGGCCCCATATAGTCTTTATCACATCTGAGACTTGATTCCAGTATACTGTTGAATCAGGGCAGGACCATAGGCCGTGCATAAGATCAGAGTATGGGTGATGACATTTAGGGCATGCAATCATCCTATTTGACAAGGTATCTTTTTTCGGTATATTAAAAGCGTAAATGGCCCCGTGTATTATTTTATTCTGAGTCTCTCTCCATGATTCGTTTATAATGTATTTTCTAAATATATTCCAGCCTAATCTGATCTTAGTAGGGATTTCAATGTCATCAAGTTGCTGCTTCCAATATTTAAAGAAAATGTCTGGGTGTATCTTTAATAAATTAGATTTCATAGCCGAGTAAAGACTAGAAATTGAGGGAGTACCAGTTGGATATAGTAAAATTATATCTAGTTAGTTTTGAAAGGTCTCGAAGGTGACATCCTTTAAGTTTGACATAATGGATAATCTAATTTGTTCAAATTGGAGGCCATGCTGTAAGGGTAGATCATATTTATCTATACATTCTGGGAACGTCAACCATCTCCGACCGTTTGGGTGAAGTAGGTGAGATATGTTATGTATACCTGCTTGCTGCCATTTAAAAAATAATTTATTTTCACTGCCCTGTGGAAATTCCGGATTCCGCCATAGCGGCAAGTGCTTAGAAATTCTGAAACAAAGGCCATAATTTTTTCTAACTGCTTTCCAAGCGGAAATGGTGTCTTTAAAAGTTACTGATCTTTTGATTGCTGGGGGTACAGAAGAGTAGCGAGAGTGTAGAAGTGCAGTTAAATTAAAGGGGTAAGCATAGTCTGATTCCAAAGAGTAATCAGAGCATGTATGTCTTTTGTGGAGCCAGTCAATTATGTAGCGAAAAAGGCAAGCAAGGTTATAATTCCTGATACTTGGAAAATTGATGCCTCCATCATCCTTGGACGACATAAGTTTGTCAAGGCTAATCCTAGGACGTTTTCCTCTCCATATAAAATGACTAAAGGCCTTATTAAGTGTGATTACGTCAGAGTGTTTCAGCAGTAATGGCAGAGTTTGGAGTTGATACATAATTTTAGAAGTACTTATCATCTTAACGAGATGCGCCCTACCTAAAAAAGACAAGGGCAAATCCTGCCACGATTTCAATTGATCAGTAATTTTTTTGATGAGGGGGGGATAATTTAATGTATATAAAGAAGATGGCAACCGACCTATTTTTATGCCCAAATACGTGATATGTGATGTAGCTATATTAATATCATAGAAAGATTTTTTTGGGTAGTGTTTCATACCCTTTTCAGTTAATGGTAGCAATTCACATTTTTTTGTGTTTATTTTGAATCCAGAATATGAGCCAACATTTTTAAGTAGATCCAACACCAGAGGTAAATGTAGAAAGGGATCTGACATGAACAAAATGATGTTGTCTGCAAAAAAAGCAGCCTGAATTGATTTTTTGTTAAATTGGATGCCTGAAAAAGTTTTAGGGTCTGACAAAATACGGACTAAGGGCTCTAGTGCCAGATTAAAAAGTAAGGGGATAAAGGACATCCTTGTCTCATTCCCTTTTCAAGAGGGAAGGGAGAGGATAAAAAACCTGGGGTACACACCTGGGCTTTTGGAGACGTGTATAAATTACGAATGTAATTAAAAAAGGGGCCTGACAATGACATCTTCGTTAAAACCATGTATAACCAATCTCAACTTATATTATCAAAGGCTTTTTCGGCGTCAAGGGAGATAATTGCTGTGGATCCCTTTAGATCAGGAGTAGAGTGGATTTTATCGAGCGCCAATAATACTTTCCTAATATTTAGCGTGGCTGAGCGACCTTTAACAAAGCCTGCTTGTACATGGGATATAAGGTGGGGTAGAATGGAGGCCAGTCTATCAGCCATTATTTTAGATAAAAGCTTAATGTCGATATTTATAAGTGAAATCGGTCTGTATGAATTGGGGGATAATGGATCTTTGTCTGGCTTTAGTAATAATTTGACATAAGTCATATTTGCGGAAGGGAAAATGGGATTGCCACAAATTATTTTGTTGAAGATCGGTACTAACAACGGGGACACCTCTTCCGTTAAGGATTTAAAGAAGTCAGAAGTGTATCCATCAGGTCCAGGGGCTTTGTTTGGTTTCAAATTTTTAATTGTAGTGGTAATCTCCTCCAATGAAATAGGTTTATTTAATATAGATTTATGTTCCTCCGAAAAAAAAGGTAATTTGACCTTATCCAAGAGTGTATCAGAGAGGGGCAAGGTTTGTTTTGTTTTTTTGTATAGGTCCTTATAGAATGAGCCTAAAATCTCATTAATTGATTTAGGGTAAGTGTGAATAACCCCATTAATATTTCTTAATTGAAATATTCCCTGTGGCTTTCTCATACCTTTAGCTAAATTTGCCATCATCCTCCCCGATTTGTTACCAAACCTATAAAAGAATGCTTCTGTTTGAGATAAATGGAATTTTTCTCTCATATCTGCATATTGGATGAATTCAGATTGTTTTTGAGACCAATGTGTTTTATTAAGAGGGGAAGGATCAAGAAGAAATGTAGTGTAGGCTTGTTTCAGTTCAGAGGACAGTTCACTATATTTTTTCATAACCCTTTTTTGAGAGAAAAAGTATACGCCAAAATTTTTCCTCTCAGTACCGCCTTGGCCGATTCCCACAATAATGTGGGGTTATCTTGGTGTGCCGAATTATCAGATAAGAATTCGCTCCACCATATCTTGAGAGAGGAAATAAATGAGTCGTCTTTGCAAAAGTAATCTGGAAATCTCCACAAGAAGTCAGGGCCCCGAGGGAAATCCTTTGATAGTTCCAAGCTCACTGAAGAATGATCAGAAATAACAATATCATCAATTTAGCCAACAGAGGAGAAGATACAAAAAAGTAGTCAATACGAGACCAAGAGTCGTTGGCGTGTTAGAAGCGCGTATATTCCCTATTACTGGGGTTCAAAAACCTCCAAGAATCAATTAATTGGCAGCTAGACAAAAAAGGTGCTAGTGCTTTGTCATGCGAGGTAACCGATTGCAGAGTACCAGTAGTGTTTTTCCTATTCTCATGAACTGAAACCACCGAGTTAAAGTCTCCACCTATTATTTTGTTAGGGTTGGAGTCAAATAAGAGTCTAGTCTCCAATTGTTTAAAAAAAGGTTTGTTGCCTACGTTAGGCGCATATACATTGTAGATAAGGTTCCACAAGACGTAGATAATGTTAATTGAATCAACCTCCCTTCTCCATCCTGCTGCTGACTTATGACCTGGTGTATAAACTGCTTATTAATAAGGATTAAGACTCCAGCCTTTCTATCTACGGACGGTGAACCATAGATACCCCCAACCCATAATTTTTTCATCCGGGGGAAATCTGCTTCAGGCAAATGTGTTTCTTGTAGAAGGGCTATGTCAGGCTTTAAACGTTTTAAATGTCTAAGGACTTTCATCCATTTTTGGGGAGAGCGCAAACCTTTAACATTCCAAGATACGATATACATATTCAAAGACTGTAAAGATAGACATGTTTGGTGAACAACTTACAAAATAATGATGACATGTAGTTAGATTACGTACTAACGAGCAAAGCTCGAACATGTGACACAAACCCAAAAAAACAATATACAAAAGTTTTAAAGAACTGACCTAGCAAGAGCGTAAACATTTTTAACTGCTCGCTAGGGAAAAGACTATCTCCTGGGCTTCACTTCTGCCCGACCATGTGTGCAATATAACAGATTACATTTAAATTTAGATTCAAATTCAAACCTAACTCCCCCCTTAATTAAGGTAATTTATCAGAATTTTCTCAAACAATTGCCTTCATAAAAGACTTTCACTCCAGGGCCACCAGGCGTATAAAAGGAGAAACTCATTAAATCAACGATTGTTATAGCTCTGGTCTCCTTGTTTCGTGGGTCTCCTAGGTGACTGTGAACTAGAGGAAGTTTTCACCTGGAGGGTCTGTTCAGGACTGGGCCCAGGAGACTGTTGACAAAAGAGTCTGCCTTATCAGGTGAGATAAATTCCCGGAAAGAGCCATCAGTGTCTTTCAGGCGAAGAGTAGCCGGGTAGCGCAGTTGAAAGCGGATTTTTTCTTTGCGCAGTCTGGTGCATAAAGCACTGAAGGACTTCCTTTTCCTGGTTACTTCAATTGAGTAGTCTTCGAAAAGCAGGATTTTATGGCCTTGAATGATCAATGGGTGGTTTAATTGTTTGTAAGCTCGGATAATGTCAGCTTTATCATTGAAATCCAAAAATTTCATAATGACCTGTCTTGGCCTGGTAGTATTGTGGGCTCCAGAGACAGAGGGTGGAGGACCAATTCTGTGGACCCTTTCTACCTTTTTACCTTCGGATAATTTTAGGGCTTTTGGAACTTCGTTCTCACATAGTCCCTCTGAAGACCGCTGAGGGAGCGGCCTGAAAAATGCTCGACTTTCCCATAGACTTACATTGGGCTCGTTGCTCGGATCGAGCACCTGAGCATTCCAATTTGCTCGACCCGAGCAATGAGCACCCGAGCATTTTGGTGCTCGCCCATCATTAATTATTACTTAATAATAAATTGGTGAATTAGGGAGTGTTTCTTGTTTTTATTTAACTGTTTTTATGTCTTTCAGGTTCCCATTTTTGGGCTACTCCTGATTTGCTAGATTAAGCCAGATCTTTAGGGTGTTTTTTTTGCTTTTTAATAAGTTGGTGAGTGAAGTGTGGGGGAGTGTTTTCTAAAATAAACTATTTTATCCTGTGTGTGTTTTTTTTATTACTGGGTTAGTAATATATAACAAATTGTGAGGAAAACAATGGCCTGGAAGGGGTATATTGATAATGTATTTACAAAATGGGGAGAACCGCAAAAGAGACCCCTCTCTAACAAGTCATGAAACTTAGCCTTTATTTCATATTTGATTAAAAACGCCTAGGGGTATATAAAAAACTTTGTCCCTAATCTGCCTTTAGTATTTTATAGTGGTATTCGTATTTCTACACACACTTAGCGGCACTTGGGTGCCTTCTATCAAACGGTAAAAAAGAAAAAACTGTACTCATAGCACAAGGAGCAATGCTCTTCTGGCAAACACTGTCAGCAAAGTGAGCTTCTGGTCTTGGATTTTATCCTAAGTCATGTGATAAGGCTCGTTAAAGGGTCAATATTGACTTTTAAGATTGATACTTCCAATAGGTGGCACTACAGTTCTGGCTCTATTCCTCTCTGAAGAGACAATTTGCATAATTCCCAGAAAAACATTGCGGTTTGAAAAGTCTCCTCACTTTGACATGCTTAGCATGTCGCTCTCCGCAACGAGAAACGTTACTTCTTAGATAACGGTCTGATGCCTCTCACCCAGCCAAACCAGAACTCACACTTTGTTCCGACAAGGGGCAGTACCCCAAAACACAGTGTCGGCAAACTGAGTTTCTGGTCTTGGCTTTTATCCTAAGTCATGTGATAAGCATCGTTAAAAGGTCAATATTGACTTTTAGGATTGCTATTTCCAATAGGTGGTGCTAGAGTTCTAGTTCTCTTCCTTTCTGAAGAGACAATTTGCATATTTCCCAGAGGAGCATTGCGGCTTAAAAAGTCTCCTAACCTTGACGTGCTCTATCTGTATACAGATAGATAGATATAAAGCACAATGTACACTCTAATGTAAATATACACTCTAATGTACACTCTAATGTAAATATAGAAAACCTAGAAAATCTTTAAATGAGAAGGTGTGTCCAAACTTTTGATCTGTACTGTATAGAACCGACCCCCCTGTATACAGCCCCCTGTATACAGACAGATAGATATAAAGCACAATGTACACTCTAATGTAAATTTATCAAAATCAATTGTTTAGCTGAAGCTTATGTTATGACCAAAAATGTTTAACATTTGATAATATTTATTCTATTATTTAACGGATATATTCAGGCCTGTATTTTCCGCTAGTGCCGAAGTTCTTTTTGCAATTTAGATTACTTTTTTCTTCAGAGCACCCGAATAGACCAGTGAGCGACCCCTCTCTTTTCTATTAATCATTTTTGGATCCCTCTCCTGGGACATTGCAGCAGGTAAGTGTTCACACTATTAGAAGTTTGATAGCCTTTTTTCTAACCATGCTTCCCTCCCACTAATTCCTTCTATCATGTCGCTCTCCGCAAGGAGAAAAATTACTTCTTAACACCATGGCTTGATGCCAGCTGACATTATGAAGCTGACATCAACCCCATAAACTATTCCCTCGTTTGAAACCATACAAGGGCAATCGGGAAGAGTCGGGCAAAGTGCCTGAATTGGCCCATCTCATAGATGGGCCAATTCTGGGGCGACTGCGGGCTTAGGCAGGGAGGGGGTCAATATTCATGGACCTTTCCAGCTTGGTATTATAAACCTGCACCTGTCTGCTTTACTTGGGCTGGTTATCAAAAATAGGGAGGACCCCACATAATTTTTTTAAATTATTTCTTTATTTATGATATACATGCGTTTTTTGCATTGCCGCAAGACCAATTGACATGCTGCGGCTCAAAAACACGCACTGCAGGTGACTTTATGCAGTGTAAAAAAAGAAGCACAGTGGACATGGGATTCTGTTAATCCCATCCACTGTACTTGTACTGTACAACACAGTAAAAATACGCTGCGTCCAAAACGCTACTATTCCTTATCGTGTGCACACAGTCTAAATCTACAATATTCATATTCCAATAAAAACAAGTAAAACCATTGCATTAAAAGGATGCTTCAAATTTTTTGATGCCAAGAATGTGCAAAGGAGTCATCAAAGCAAAAGGTGGCTACTTTGAAGAACCTAGAATATAAGACATATTTTCAGTTGTTTCACACTTTTTTGTTAAGTATATAATTCCACATGTGTTAATTCATAGTTTTGATGCCTTCAGTGTGAATGTACAATTTTCTTAGTAATGAAAATACAGAAAAATCTTTAAATGAGAAGGTGTGTCCAAACTTTTGATCTGTACTGTATAGAACCGACCCCCCTGTATACAGCCCCCTGTATACAGATAGATAGATATAAAGCACAATGTACACTCTAATGTAAATTTATCAAAATCAATTGTTTAGCTGAAGCTTATGTTATGACCAAAAATGTTTAACATTTGATAATATTTATTCTATTATTTAACGGATATATTCAGGCCTGTATTTTCCGCTAGTGCCGAAGTTCTTTTTGCAATTTAGATTACTTTTTTCTTCAGAGCACCCGAATAGACCAGTGAGCGACCCCTCTCTTTTCTATTAATCATTTTTGGATCCCTCTCCTGGGACATTGCAGCAGGTAAGTGTTCACACTATTAGAAGTTTGATAGCCTTTTTTCTAACCATGCTTCCCTCCCACTAATTCCTTCTATTCATTCACAGGTGGTTTTAACTTTCTCTACCAGCCCATACATCGTAGGTTTAAAGTCCAAGCAGAGACATATTGTCCATAGAGACTTACAGCCCAAGAGTGGCATATCCAGTGGTAGCTTAGCGTAGTTACCCATCATATGAAGGTTACCTTGTAATGGTTGATAGGCACACATGAATTGGCCAAATTATGCACAAAAAACCTTCATTTTGTAAAGTGACATCAGTCTAGATGCAATATTTCTTATGAATTCATGTATGGAGTGCCGAAGTTCTTTTTGAAATTTGTATTTTCCGCTAGGCACATATTGAAGCCAAGAGGATTATCTATAAACATCTCTGTCCGTTTGCAGTCTGCTCCCTTAGTGCCTGAGATCTGAGCCCCCAAAGTCGGAGGAGCATTTTCAGATGCAGATCTTTAGTGTGAGACTTTGATAGTATGTGCCAAATACGGCACTCACTATCACAGTCTCACACTTAGCATTAACCAGGTAGCCTTGCTTCTTGGGGTGCTGCTCCTCAGGGAAATGGCATACATGAGGAGTACCTTGAAAGGGGAGAGCGAGTGCTACAAAGTGTATATCTCCAATTTTCGATTGGACCTTCGGAACCAGAGCAAGCGGTACAGAAGTTAGACATGTCTGGTACTGGAACCACTTTGACTATTACCAGGTGCCACCACTCATTGTGTAGGTCTACTTGAGCTCTGTACACTCTACAAGTTTGGGCCATCTTGGACCTTCACAAGCCGAGATATCAGCACTGGAAAGTGGGTAACCACATCAGTAGACATGGGCCGCATGGTCAGAGGGGGATCACGGCTCTCGGGGTGCTGCTCCTCGGTAAAAGGTGTGTCTCTCTCAGGAGATGAATTCCTGGAAAGGAGATGGTCCAATCTACAGAATGTATATCTCGGATTGTTTGTTGGACCCATGGTTCCAGAAAAATCCAGGTTAAAGTGAGATAGGGAAACCCCATTCATTCCTCCCATTGACTTAACATGGTCCTGGGGGTGCCCTATTCTCCGAGCCACCAAAAACCACAGGAGGGTTCAATCAAAAAGCTGCATAGTGAATATTGAAGCCAAGAGGATTATCTAAATACATCTCTGTCCGTTTGCAGTCTGCTCACTTAGTGGCTGAGATCTGTGCCCCCAAAGTTGGAGGAGCATTTTCAGATGCAGATCTTTAGTGTGAGACTTTGATAGTATGTGCCAAATACGGCACTCACTATCACAGTCTCACACTTAGCATTAACCAGGTATGGGTGCCTTGCTTCTTGGGGTGTTGCCCCTCAGGAAAATGACATACATACACATGTGAGGAGTTGCTTGTAAGGGGAGAGCGAGTGCTACAAAGTGTATGTCGCCGATTTTTGATTGGACCTTCGGAACCGGAGCAAACGGTACCAATTTTAGACATCTGGTACTGGAACCACTCTTGATATTAACAAGTGCCACCACTCATTTTGTAGGTCTACTTGAGCTCTGTACACACTGCAAGTTTGGGCCATCTTGGACCTTCACAAGCCGAGATATCAGCACTGGAAAGTGGGTAACCTCATTTAGTAGACATGGGCCGCCTGGTCAGAGGGGGGTCACGGCTCTCGGGGTGCTGCTTCTCAGTACAAGATGCCTCTCACTCAGGAGATGAATCCCTGGAAAGCTGACGGTCCAGTCTACAGAACTTATATCTTGGATTGTTTATCGGACCCACGGTTCTGGAGAAATCGAGGTTAAAGTGAGATAGGGAAATGCCATTGAATCTTCTCATTGATGTAACATGGTGCTGGGGGTGCCCTCTTCCCCGAGCCACCAGAAACCGCAGGAGGGATCAAAGAAAAAGCTGCATAGTGCGTATGGAAGCCAAGAGGATTATCTAAGACAGGGGGTGGAACCAGGCTTGGGATTTAAAAAAAAAAAACATATCTCTCTATCTATATATATCTCTCTCTATATATCTATCTACCTATCTATCTATATCTCTAGGTCCGGTGCCTAGGGTGGTGGGTCGTGGGGGCGGAGCTAGGCTCAGGATTTAAAAAAATAAATATATATATTTTTTTCAAATTTCCCCTCCCTTCCCCAGACTCCATAACAAAACTGGAGTTTTCGCCGGCATGTGGGGGTGGCGGTTATCCCTGTACTTATTCTTATTAGTGTCTTTAAGATGCTATTTCAAATGAAAGTTGGTGTGCGCCGGTAGTTTCGGGGTTAGTGCAGCTCCAGTCAGCTCCCTGAGCCCTCGGGCTGTGGCGTGCGCACGCTGCTGATGTCACTGCGGCACCATGAGACCTCATCACGCTGCAGGGGGTGAGGAAGCGAGACTGAGGGCTGTTATTAATACAGTGTTTGCAAGCATATACATTGTATATATACAGACCCCTCTGTATACAGCCCCCTGTATACAGATAGATAAATACAAATCACTATGTACACTCTAATGTAAATTTATCAAAATCAATTGTTTAGCTGAAGGCTATTTTATGACCAATAATTGTTAACCTTTGATAATATTGATTCAATATTTAAAGGATATATACTCCATGAGAATGAATATTTGAACACATGGCGTCAGAAACGCGTTGCTGCGCTGTCTGGGCGTTATTTCATGTAGATTTTATTCTACTCCCGTCAATACATTTTGCACATTACTGGAAGCTGGATATATTATTCTTATCACATTATTGAGTAATTGTGTATATGTATAGATTGTCTTTATTCCACCTGATGCACATTATTATTGTACACTGTATATGCACTGTTACAATTATTTCAGAATTGCTGCTGATTAATTGTATAATTTGGCTGCCTTAAATATTCTGCACTTGCACTTGGTACTTGCTTAAAGGTCCACGATATGGGACCGAAACTTCACCACATGGGCTATTGGCTTTTTTTTTTCACTTACTTTGTGTGCTGCTGTATTACATTACTAGCATGTACCTAGAGGGCTTTCCTGGGGAGGGAGATGCTGTATGTATGTATGTAGGACCTGGGGAGGGAGATGCTGGCTGTGTGTATTTTGGACCTGGGGAGGGAGATTTTGCGCTGTGTGTCGGACCTGGGGAGGGAAATGCTGCGCTGTGTGTTGGACATGGGGAGGGAGAGGCTGCACTGTGTGTCAGACCTGGGGAGGGGGATGTGAAGCTGTATGTATGTCGGACCCGGGGAGGGCGATGTGAAGCTGTATGTATGTCGGACCAGGGGAGGGCGATGCTGCGCTGTGTCGGGCCTGAGGAGGGAGGTGCTGCGCTGTGTGTCGGACCTGGGGAGGGAGATGCTGCGCTGTGTGTCGGACCTGGGGAGGGAAATGCTGCGCTGTGTGTCGGACCTGGGGAGGGAGATGCGAAGATTTATGTATGTTGGACTCGGGGAGGGCGATGTGAAGATGTATGTATGTCGGACCCGGGGAGGGCGATGCAAAGCTGTATGTATGTCGGACCCGGGGAGGGCGATGCGAAGCTGTATGTATGTCGGACCCGGGGAGGGCGATGTGAAGCTGTATGTATGTCGGACCTGGGGATGGTGATGCGAAGATGTATGTATGTCAGACCCGGGGAGGGCAATGCAAAGCTGTATGTATGTCGGACCCGGGGAGGGAGATGCTGCGCTGTGTCGGACCTGGGGAGGTAGGTGCTGCACTGTGTGTCAGACCTGCGGAGGGAGGTGCTGCGCTGTGTGTCGGACATGGGGAGGGAGATGCTGCACTGTGTCGGACCTGGGGAGGGAAATGCTGCGCTGTGTGTTGGACCTGGGGAGGGAGAGGCTGCGCTTTGTGTCGGACCTGGGGACGGAGATGCTGCGCTGTGTGTCGGACCTGGGGAGGAGGAAGCGAAGATCTATGTATGTCGGACCCGGGGAGGGCGATGTGAAGATGTATGTATGTCGATCCCGGGGAGGGCGATGCAAAGCTGTATGTATGTCGGACGCGGGGAGGGCGATGCGAAGCTGTATGTATGTCGGACCCGGGGAGGGCGATGCGAAGCTGTATGTATGTCGGACCCGGGGAGGGCGATGTGAAGCTGTATGTATGTCGGACCTGGGGATAGTGATGCGAAGCTTGATGTATGTCGGACCCGGGGAGGGCAATTCAAAGCTGTATGTATGTCGGACCTGGGGAGGGCGATGCTGCGCTGTGTGTCGGACCTGGGGAGGGAGGTGCTGAGCTGTGTGTCGGACATGGGGAGGGAGATGCTGCGCTGTGTCGGACCTGGGGAGGGAAATGCTGCGCTGTGTGTTGGACCTGGGGAGGGAGAGGCTGCGCTGTGTGTCGGACCTGGGGACGGAGATGCTGCACTGTGTGTCGGACCTGGGGAGGGGGATGCTGCGCTGTGTCGGACCTCGGGAGGGGGATGCGAAGATCTATGTATGTCGGACCCGGGGAGGACGATGTGAAGATGTATGTATGTCGGACCCGGGGAGGGCGATGTGAAGCAGACTATACTGCAATCTACTATTTCTTTTTAAAACTACACTATAGCAGATTTATCTTAAACCTCCCCCTATACAAGCAGCTAATTAACATTTAATGTCTTCTCAGAGAGAGAAGCTTCAATACAGAAATACACAGCCCCCCTCCCCCAGCATTGCCATACACTGAGAGCAGACTAGACTGCCATCTACTGTTCATTTATAAGAATACACCATAGCAGATTTATTTCCACAATACATGCTGTTCACTCTAGAATATACAACAAAATACAGGATATAAGGGAAAATACACTGTAAGGCTAAGTTCACATGTTAGTTTATTGTTTAGTTTTTCATATCTGTTATTGTAAGCCAAAACCAGGAGTGCATGAAAAATACAGAAGTGGTGACATGGGAGGCAGTATTTAGTACTTGAGGTGGCTGCACCCCAAAATGTGTCTTCTCAAATGGACCCCAAAATGTGACTGTAGCCCAGAAATGTTTACTAAAAATAATTAGTGTAAAAAAAAAAAAAAAAAAAAAAAAATTCCAGTCCCCTTTAAGCCCCCCAAAATTGTAGGGGGTCAAGTAACTCCTCAACTTGCATCTGACCTACCCCCAAAACATTCAGGTGTTTCAATATTTGTGTTCAAAGAAAAAGAAAGAGAAATATCGGTCATACACAGATTTCCTACAGAGATACATTGGGCAGCCCTACGGCTGACAGAAGTAGAGGCCTGAAGCCGTACGGCTGCAAAACAGAGCAATGCAATGCACTGAGAACAGACTATGTTTGGGTCAGTTTTTCATATCAGTTATTGTAAGCCAAAACCAGGAGAGGATAAAAAAATACAGACGTGGTGACGTGGGAGGCAGTTTTTAGTACTTGAGGTGGCTGCACCCCAAAATGCATCTTCTCAAATGTACCCCAAAATGTCCCCCAAAATGTGACTGTAGCCCAGAAAGAATCACTTGTGGTACATAAAAAAACAGGATTCATTATTTTAGATGTTGAAGGTAGTATTTAGCACTTTGGGGGATGCACCCCAAAATGTCTTCTCAAATGTACCCGCAAAATGTGTCATTTCTAAAAATAATCACTTGGGGGACACAAAAAACAGGATTCAGTAAGTTAGGGGCAGTGGGAGGCAGTATTTATTACTTGAGGTAGTTGCACCCCAAAAAATGTATCTTTTCAAATGGACCCCAAGATGTGAATGTAGCCCAGAAATGATCACAATAAATAACTAGTGTAATAAGTAAAAAAAAAAGTTCCAGCCCCCTTTAAGCCCCCCCCAAATTGGAGGGGGTCAAGTAACCCCTCAACTTGCATCTGACCTGCCCCCAAAACATTCAGGTGTTTCAATAATTGTGTTCAAAGAAAAAGAAAGAGAAATATCGGTCATACACAGATTTCCTATAGAGATACATTGGGCAGCCCTACGGCTGACAGAAGTAGAGGCCTGAAGCCGTACGGCTGCAAAACAGAGCAATGCAATGCACTGAGAACAGACTATGTTTGGGTCAGTTTTTCATATCAGTTATTGTAAGCCAAAACCAGGAGAGGATAAAAAAATACAGACGTGGTGACGTGGGAGGCAGTTTTTAGTACTTGAGGTGGCTGCACCCCAAAATGTATCTTATCAAATGTACCCCAAAATGTCCCCCAAAATGTAACTGTAGCCCAGAAAGAATCACTTGGGGTACATAAAAAACAGAATTCAGCATTTTAGGGGCTGTTGAATGTAGTATTTAGCATTTTGGAGGATGCACCCCAAAATGTGTCTCCTCAAATGTACCCCCAAAATGTGTCAGATTTCTACAAATAATCAATGGGGGGGGTCATAAAAAACAGGATTTAGTATTTTAAGGGCTGTGGGAGGCAGTATTTATTACTTGAGGTGGCTGCGCCCCAAAAATGTGTCTTCTCAAATGGACCCGAAAATGTGACTGTAGCGCAGAAAGAATCACTTGGGGGACATAAACAGGATTCAGCATTTTAGGGGCTGTTGAAGGTAGTATTTAGCACTTTGGAGGATGCACCCCAAAATGTGTCTCCTAAAATGTACCCCCAAAATGTGTCAGATTTCTAGAAATAATCACTTGGGGGACCTAAAAAACAGGATTCATTATTTTAGGGGTTATTGAAGGTAGTATTTAAGCACTTTGGAGGATGCATCCCAAAATGTGTCAACTCAAATGTATCCCCAAAGTGTGTCAGATTTCTAGAAATAATCACTTGGGGGGACATAAAAACAGGATTCAGCATTTTAGGGGCTGTTGAAGGTAGTATTTAGCACTTTGGAGGATGCACCCCAAAATGTGTCTCCTAAAATGTACCCCCAAAATGTGTCAGATTTCTAGAAATAATCACTTGGGGGATCTAAAAAACAGGATTCATTATTTTAGGGGTTATTGAAGGTAGTATTTAAGCACTTTGGAGGATGCATCCCAAAATGTGTCAACTCAAATGTACCCCCAAAGTGTGTCAGATTTCTAGAAATAATCACTTGGGGGGACATAAAAACAGGATTCAGCATTTTAGGGGCTGTTGAAGGTAGTATTTAGCACTTTGGAGGATGCACCCCAAAATATGCCTCCTCAAATGTACCCCAAAAATGTGTCAGATAATCACTTGGGGAACATAAAAACAACAGGTTTCAGTATTTTAGAGGCTCTGGGAGGCAGTATTTATTACT
>NW_027365248.1:47500-128033 GCF_046119375.1 Phyllobates terribilis
CGCGGACTGCGGGGGGTCACGTAGCTAGTTAGCATGCCGGAGTCTCGTTCGTTATCGGAATTAACCAGACAAATCGCTCCACCAACTAAGAACGGCCATGCACCACCACCCACAGAATCGAGAAAGAGCTTTCAATCTGTCAATCCTTTCCGTGTCCGGGCCGGGTGAGGTTTCCCGTGTTGAGTCAAATTAAGCCGCAGGCTCCACTCCTGGTGGTGCCCTTCCGTCAATTCCTTTAAGTTTCAGCTTTGCAACCATACTCCCCCCGGAACCCAAAGACTTCGGTTTCCCGGACGCTGCTCGGCGGGTCATGGGAATAACACCGCCGGATCGCCAGTAGGCATCATTTATGGTCGGAACTACGACGGTATCTGATGGTCTTCGAACCTCCGACTTTCGTTCTTGATTAATGAAAATATTCTTGGCAAATGCTTTCGCTTTGGTTCGTCTTGCGCCGGTCCAAGAATTTCACCTCTAGCGGCGCAATACGGATGCCCCGGCCGTCCCTCTTAATCATGGCCCCAGTTCCGACAACCAACAAAATAGAACCGGAGTCCTATTCCATTATTCCTAGCTGGAGTATTCAGGCGTGGCTGCCTGCTTTGAACACTCTAATTTTTTCAAAGTAAACGCTTCGGGCCCCCGGGACACTCAGTCAAGAGCATCGGGGAGGCGCCCCAAGGCAAAGGGGCTGGGACTGGCGGTAGCACGCCTTGCGGCGGACCGCCAGCTCGATCCCAAGATCCAACTACGAGCTTTTTAACTGCAGCAGCTTTAGTGTACGCTACTGGAGCTGGAATTACCGCGGCTGCTGGCAAAAGACTTGCCCTCCAATAGATCCTCGTTATAGGATTTAAAGTGTACTCATTCCAATTGCCTCGAAAGAGTCCTGTATTGTTATTTTTCGTCACTACCTCACCGGGTCGGGAGTGGGTAATTTGCGCGCCTGCTGCCTTCCTTGGATGTGGTAGCCGTTTCTCAGGCTCCCTCTCCGGAATTGAACCCTGATTCTCCGTTACCCGTGGTCACCATGGTAGGCACAGAAAGTACCATCGAAAGTTGATAGGGCAGACACCCGAATGGATCGTCGCGGTCACGGGGACGTGCGATCGGCCCGAGGTTATCCAGAGTCGCAACGCTTACGGGGAGAGCGCGGCAGGGGGGAGGCCGCGGAGGACCGTCCCGACGCCGCGCCCGGGACCCCGGATTGGTTTTGATCTGATTAATGCACGAATCCCTGGCGGTCAGCGCTCGTTTGCACGTATTAGCTCTAGAATTATCACAGTTGTCCGAGTCAACGGTTTGGAGCGATCAAAGGAACCATAACTGATTTAATGAGCCATTCGCAGTTTCACTGTACCGTCCGTGTGTACTTACACGTGCATGGCTTAATCTTTGAGACAAGCATATGCTACTGGCAGGATCAACCAGGTAGCCCCCCAACACGACTGGACCGCGTCGAGGTTCGGGAGAGGAGAGGCCTGCGGGAAGAGAGGGGGGGCGGCGGAAGAGCCCCGCGGCGGCAGGGCGCCCGGACGGAACGGGTATAGGCAGGGCGTGCGGCGTCCGGAGAGGATGCGGGATGGCATGGGGCTTCCCTGGGGGGGGCGGGGAACGGAGCCCTCGCAGCACCGGGGACATGTGCGGGAGGAGCGGCTCGCTGTGCGGTGCGTGGTCCCGAAGCGGCAGGCGTCTGGAAAACACCCCTTGCACGGGGAGGGCGAGGTGACTGGCCTCCGGAGGACGCCACGGCCGCCCCCGTCTCACCAACCGCACCCAAGGCAACACACAGGGTCGCTCGGGGAGATGGCGTGCGGGGGTGGGCCTATGTGGCGCCACCGTCTGGCTTAGACCTGCCTCCGCCGCGGGGGGTCCTCGACCCACCGGCGGACAGGCACGAGGATTGGGAGAGGGGGGCTGGCCGTCAGGGTCCGCCGCGGCTCCGGCACTAACCCGACGACGCGGAGGTCGCGTGGGTGGTCGTCGGCCAGGCCGTGTCGGCGTCGCCTTCCAGAGTAGTCCCTCTTCCCGCTCGCGCCCGTAACCTCAAAGGGATGCCCGAGCGGCTTTTCCTCCCAGGGCTGCTCCCCGCCCGGGGGCGGGAGCGCATGGGGAACCCCAGGTCGGCCTTTCACCGTACTCCCTACCTCTTGGCCCTCGTTCCTTCTCCCGTTCTCCATCTAACCCCTTGGCTCTGGGGTTTCCGCGCTCGCTCTCTCTCTCCTTCTCCCTGCCGAGCCGCCAGGGAGGATGAGGGTCGAAGGGGAAAGGTGACGGTCGGGCTGGGGCACACCACACGGTGAGAACCCCCTTCGCCTGCCTCCACACATCTGTCGTCCTCCCCACTGACGTAGGGGCCCGGGAAAAGACTGGAAATCGCGAAGCTCGGCAGTGGCGCGGAGACGCCACCCACCGCCGCCGCTGTCGCCACCGCCGCGGAGGCCGCCCTGTCGGACGCGAGGGGCGGCGCGGGCCTCCGCTGGCCGGTTACGCATCTGGAAGAAAAGGGCCGCCCTCGGAGAAGATCGGTGTGCTTCCCCGCACAGGAAGCGATTCGGACGACGGCCCCCACGCCTGGGTGGGTGGGCGCCACGCCGTTCGCCCGTGCGGGTCGTCGGACCGCTGCCTTCGCTCGGGTCGGGCCAATCTCCCCACGGCTCGGCCACCTCCGCGGACGGGAGGCGAGGCCGGCGTGCGCGCCCAAAGATAGGTGTCGAAAGCCCGGGGGTAGAGGAGGAAGGGGACCGCTCACCTTAAGCCAGCGCGAGCTCCAAAGCCCGGGCCGAGCGAGCGGCGCCACCTCCCCACCCGGGAGCGCTGCGCCAGATCGATCGGAGGAAGAGCAGGGGTGCGTGGAGGGACTTGCCCAAGTACGGAGGCTGCTAACCCCTGTCGTCGGGAAATACGTGCCCAAGAGTCCTGGAAGCGAGACTCGGGTACAGGCGCCCTTGCAGAGGGGGTACTGGATGTGGAACTGGGGTCAAAGCCACAAAAGCATCCGCCCTCATGGAGCCTCTCCCGGGCCTAAAAATCCAGATTTTAGCCTTGACGGCGCCCCCATGTGGAGAACCAGGGCCCGTGGGGGGGGTCTGGCCAGGCTCACTTCAACCCAGGAACACCTCTCTGACTTGGGATAGGCGACCGGCAAAAGTCCCCCCACGCAGCTGCGGAAGCCTGGGTTCAGCCAAGGTGCAGACCTCCAGCCGAACAGGGACTCATAGCCAAAACGCGTACCCGGGCCTACGGAGGTGAAAACCTGCTTAAATGAGTCAAAATGTGTCGGGGCTGAGAGGTACCTCTCTCTCATATATTCTGCCGGTGGTGTGCAAAACTGGGTCTTTGTATGGAGTGTCACCCTATACCCACTTTAGGGACGCATTCCAAAAAGTACCCGATCGCCTGGAACTGTCAGGCGGATTCGGCTCCCTGGAATTTCCTCATTCTGGTTCTTTTTCACTTTTTGTCTCTTTTGCGACATCTAGTGGGCAGGCTGCATTACTGCAACCAGGGACACCTCAAAACGCTTGGAACTGGGGAGCGGGCTCAATTTACTAACGTTTTGCGGGTCCTGGAAGTCAAAATTGTGACTTCTGAAAACGACTAAGTATGAAGGACTCATCGGGCGAATCGCTCTGGAACTGAAATCGGATGCGCTCACTCACATTTTCCCCTCTCTGGAAGTCTGACACAAGTTGAAAAATTTTCTAAGTCCACAAAAAAATTTTTTTCAACTTTTTTTCAATTTTCCCCCTGTGGGATATATATTTTACCCACACATTTGGAGCTCTCCTGGGATGCCCTCTAACATATTATAACCTCATTTTGTGGAAGTTTTCACAAAATTGTGAAATTTTCAAAAAGTCAGAAATTTTGACAAAAACGACTAAGTATGAAGGACTCATCGGATGAATCGCTCTGCAACTGAAATCGGATGCGCGCACTGACATGCTCCCCTCTCTGGAAGTCTGACAAATGTGTGAAAATTTTCTAAGTCCACAAAAAATTTTTTTTACAACTTTTTTTCAATTTTCCCCCTGTGGGATATATATTTTACCCACACATTTGGAGCTCTCCTGGGATGCCCTCTAACATAGTATAACCTCATTTTGTGGAAGTTTTCACAAAAAAGAGAAATTTTCAAAAAAGTCCAAAATTTTGCAAAAACTACTAAGTATGAAGGACTCATCGGATGAATCGCTCTGGAACTGAAATCGGATGCGCTTACTTACATGCTCGCCTCTCTGGAAGTCTGACACATGTGTGAAAATTTTCTAAGTCAACAAAAAAAAATTTTTTCAACTTTTTTTCAATTTTCCCCACGTGGGATATATATTTTACCCACACATTTGGAGCCCTCCTGGGATGCCCTCTAACATAGTATAACCTCATTTTGTGGAAGTTTTCACAAAAAAGTGAAATTTGCAAAAAGTCAGAAATTTTGCCAAAAACGACTAAGTATGAAGGACTCATTGCGCGAATCGCTCTGGAACTGAAATCGGATGCGCTTACTCACATGCTCCCCTCTCTGGAAGTCTGACACATGTGTGAAAATTTTCTAAGTCCACAAAAAAAATTTTTTTCAACTTTTTTTCAATTTTCCCCCTGTGGGATATATATTTTACCCACACATTTGGAGCTCTCCTGGGATGCCTTCTAACATAGTATAACCTCATTTTGTGGAAGTTTTCACAAAAAAGTGAAATTTTCAAAAAGTCAAAAATTTTGACAAAAACGACTAAGTATGAAGGACTCATCGGATGAATCGCTCTGGAACTGAAATCGGATGCGCGCACTGACATGCTCCCCTCTCTGGAAGTCTGACACATGTGTGAAAATTTTCTAAGTCCACAAAAAAAATTTTTTACAACTTTTTTTTCAATTTTCCCCCTGTGGGATACATATTTTACCCACACATTTGGAGCTCTCCTGGGATGCCTTCTAACATAGTATAACCTCATTTTGTGGAAGTTTTCACAAAAAGGTGAAATTTTCAAAAAGTCAGAAATTTTGCCAAAAACGACTAAGTATGAAGGACTCATCGGATGAATCGCTCTGGAACTGAAATCAGATGCGCGCACTGACATGCTCCCCTCTCTGGAAATCTGACACGTGTGCAAATTTTCTAAGTCCTCAAAAAAAAATTTTTTTTCGACTTTTTTTCAATTTTCCCCCTGTGGGATATATATTTTACCCACACATTTGGAGCCCTCCTGGGATGGCCTCTAACATAGTATAACCTCATTTAGCGGAGATTTTCACAGAAAAGTGAAATTTTCAAAAAAGTCAAAAATTTTGCAAAAACGACTAAGTATGAAGGACTCATCGGATGAATCGCTCTGGAACTGAAATCGGATGCGCGCACTGACATGCTCCCCTCTCTGGAAGTCTGACACATGTGTGAAAATTTTCTAAGTCCACAAAAAAAATTTTTTTAAACTTTTTTTCAATTTCCCCCCCCGAGGGATATATATTTTACCCACACATTTGGAGCCCTCCTGGGGTACCTTCACACATATTTCCCCTCTCTATAGAGGAAGACTGGAGGGCCTCAGCCCAAAATTCTGGAACTGTTTCTGTACACCGCAGCACTATTAACCACTTCGCACCAGAGCCTGTTTTTGCCTTCGTGACCAGGCCAATTTTTTCAATTCTGACCACTGCCAGTTTATGAAGTAATTACTCTGGAACGCTTCAATGTATTCCCCTGACTCTGAGATTGTTTTTTTCATGACATATTGTACTTCATGATAGTGGTAAAATTTCTTCGATATAACTTGTGTTTATTTGTGAAAAAATCGGAAATTTGGCGAAAATTTTGAAATTTTCAAACTTTGAATTTTCATGCCCTTAAATCAGAGAGATATGTCACACAAAATAGTTAATAAATAACATTTCCCACATGTCTACTTTACATCAGCACAATTTTGGAACCAAAATTTTTTTTTGTTAGGGAGCTATAAGGGTTAAAAGTTGACCAGCGATTTCTCATTTTTCCAACAAAATTTACAAAAACATTATTTTAGGGACCACATCATATTTGAAGTCACTTTGAGGGGTCTTTATGACAGAAAATACCCAAAAGTAACAACATTCTAAAAACTGCACCGCTCAAGGTGCTCAAAACCACATTCAAGAACTTTATTAACCCTTCAGATGCTTCACAGGAATTTTTGGAATGTGGAAGAAAAAAATTAACATTTAACTTTTTTCACAAAAATGTTACTTTAGACCCAATTTTTTTTATATTCACAGGGGTAACAGGAAAAAAATGGACCCCAAATTTTTTTGTGCAATTTCTCTTGAGCGTGCTGATACCCCATATGTGAGGGAAAATCACTGTTTGGGCGCACTGCAGGGTTCGGAAGGGAAGGAGCGCCATTAGACTTTTTGAATGTAAAATTTGTCTGAATAATTAGCAGACGCCATGTTGCGTTTGGAGAGCTCCTGATGTACCTAAACCCCCACAAGTGACACCATTTTGGAAACTAGACCCCTTAGGGAACTTATCTAGATGTGTGGTGAGCACCTTGAACCCCAAGGTGCTTCACAGAAGTTTATAATATTGAGCTGTAAAAATAAAATTTTCACATTTTTCCCACAAAACTGTTTTTCATCCCTTAATTTTGCATTATCATAAGGGTAATAGGATAAATTGCACCATGAAATTTGTTGTGCAATTTCTCCTGAACACGCTGATACCCCATATGTGGAGGCAAATTACTGTTTGGGCGCATGGTAGGGTTTGAAAGGGAAGGAGCGCCATTTGACTTTTTGAATGTAAAATTTGTTTGAATAATTAGCAGACGCCATGTCGCATTTGGGGAACCCCTAATGTGCCTAAACAGTGGAAACCCCCCACAAGTGCCACCATTTTGGAAACTAGACCCCTTAGGGAACTTATCTAGATGTGAGGTGAGCACCTTGCACCCCCAGCTGCTTCACAGAAGTTTATAATATTGAGCCGTAAAAATAAAATTTTCACATTTTTCCCTCAAAAAATGTTTTTCATTCCCTAATTTTGTATTATCATAAGGGTAACAGGATAAGTTGCACCATGAAATTTGTTGTGCAATTTCTCCTGAACACGCCGATACCCCATATGTGGAGGCAAATTACTGTTTGGGCACATGGCAGGGTTTGAAAGGGAAGGAGCGCCATTTGACTTTTTGAATGTAAAATTTGTTTGAATAATTAGCGGACGCCATGTCACATTTGGGGAGCCCCTAATGTGCCTAAACAGTGGAAACCCCCCACAAGTGCCACCATTTTGGAAACTAGACCCCTTAGGGAACTTATCTAGATGTGTGGTGAGCACCTTGCACCCCCAGCTGCTTCACAGAAGTTTATAATATTGAGCCGTAAAAATAAAATTTTCACATTTTTCCCATAAAAAATGTTTTTCATTCCCTAATTTTGCATTATCATAAGGGTAACAGGATAAATTGCACCATGAAATTTGTTGTACAATTTCTCCTGAGTACGCCGATACCCCATATGTGGGGGAAAACCACTGCTTTGGTGTACTGCAGGGTTCGGAAGAGAAAGGAGCGCTATGTTGGCTGGGATAGGCAGCAGACACCATGTCACATTTGAAGAGTCGCTGACATGTCAAAACAGCAGAAACCCCCACAAGTGACCCCATTTTGTAAACTACACCTCTCAAGGAATTCATCTAGGGAAGTAGTGAGTATTTTTTAATTTTTAAATTTATACCATTGGGCAGTGAAAAAAGCATAATTATATTTTTACCACAAAAAAATGTTTTACCCTCAGATTTTACATTTTCACACAGGGCAATGGGTAAAAATGGTGCCGAAATGTGTCACACAATTTCTTCTAAAAGTGGCAATACCCCATATGTGGCTGTATCGTACCACTTAGCCATACGGTGAGATCTGGGGGGTACGGAGTGCTATTTGACAATTGGAGAACAAATTATTGTAGAATAGGCATTTGGATTTGGGAGCACAAAATTTTCTGAATTTCTTTTGGGGGGCAAGGGTCATTTTGCTTTTCCAGAGCCTTTCTGCTACCAGTAACTTGGAAGTCCCTTATATTTTTAACAGATGACGGACCTGAGTGGGGACTAGCTTTTTTTGAGGACTGAGTTGAAGCTTTTATTGGGAACATTTTACGTAACATTTATCCGGCGCTCTAGGCTGAGCACTTACATCGGGGTTTCCATCTAAATTTCCAAGTGATGTAATTCAGATGAAACCCCTGCAGGATCCATTCACTATAATGAGGCAGCAGAGTTACTCTCTACTCCGTCTGGCCTCTGTTTAGCGGTGTCCTTTTTTTCAGAAGTGCACAAAACTGTGGCCAACCGCACTTTTATGCATGCCTAAAACAAATGACACCGTGGGATCCCAGGCTAGACGGCGTCCACAGTGCCTATATCTGCCTCATTACAGGGAATCTTCCATCATGGGTTCCGGCTGAATCACGTATTTCAGAGATTTACACGGAAACTCTGGTGTAAGTGCTCAGCGCAGAGCACAGGATAAATATGAGCAGAGCCTTACTGGGATCTTTGGGAGACATAATAAACAAATCAGTAGCAGGTGAAGAATTGGTTTAATTTATTTTTTACGCCGTTCCTAGTGTGATATAACTGATTAGATTACTTTATTCTTCGGGTCGGTGCGATTACAGAGATACCAGATTTATATCGGGTTTTTATGACTGACAGCTGTCACACACTAAAATACGCTTTTTTTGCAAAATCTAGTTTTTGCATCACCATATTTTGAGAGCTATAATTTTTCCAGATTTCGGCCGACAGAGTCATGTGACGGCTTGTTTTTTGCGGGACGAGTTGACATTTTTATTGGTACCATTTTTGGGTACGTGACATTTTTTGATCGCTTTCTATTCTGTTTTTTGGGAGGTAAAATTAACAAAAACAAACACTTCAGGAATTGTTTTTTGAGTTTTTTTCTATGCCGTTCTGCGTGTGGTAAAAGTGATCAGGCAGCGTTATTCTTCGGGTCAGTACGTTTACAGCGATACTACACTTACTGTATTTTTTTTAATGTTTTGGCACTTTTACACAATAAAACAATTTTATAGAAAAAAAAAAATTTTTTTGCATTGCTTTATTCTGAGCGCTATAACTTTTTTATTTTTCGTCTGATGGAGCTGTATGGCGGCTTTTTTTTATGACGTTTTCAGTGGTACCATTTTTATTTCTATTCTGCTTTTTGATCGCATTTTTTTCCACTTTTTGTTTGGCGATATGATGAAAAAGCATATTTTTTTGCTCCGTTTTTTTATTTATTTTTATTACGGTATGCACAGAAGGAGTTAATTAGTGTGACAGTTTTATAGCTCGGGTTGTTTCGGACGCGGCGATACCAAATATGTGTACTTTTTTTGGTTTTGTAAAAATATATGGATTTATTGGTTTAATATTTTATTTATTTATTTTTATTTATTTTGTGATTTTTTTTTAATAGTTTTAAAACTTTTTTTTTACTTTTTTTTTACATTTTTACTTAGTCCCTGTATGGGACATTAATTTTTATTTTTCTGATCACTGATCTCATGTAATGTAATAGACATGTATTACATTACATGAGATCTTCACTGACTGTTTCAGTCAGTCTCCTCTCTGGCTCAGCTTGCAGGCTGAGCCAGACAGGACACCATATATGGCAGAGCTGGAGGCGGTCATGTGACCTCCAGCTGCCATAGCAACCCCAGGCCCTGAAAGGAAACGGAGGTCTTCGGAGGTAAGACGACCCCCTCTCCTCCTGCTGTCTCCTATTTGCCGCGATCACTATAGATCGCAGCATATAGAAGACAGCAAAGGGTTAACATCACCGGGACCTGATCTAATCAGGGCCTGATGATGTTCCCTGTCAGAGCTAACGCTCTGCACCGGAATCGCAGTGCTTGCAGGACCCTGGGGGTCCTGAGCGCTGCGCGACCACCCACCGTTTTTAAACGTCGGCGCTGCACAGAGTCCAGGCAGCGCGGACGTTTATCTACAGTGGGCGGTCGGGAACCGGTTAAGTTTTACTTTGGCTGTGTTCACACATGTTGTGTTTTTCAGCTTCAGAAAACTGCATCAAAACACAATCTCTGGCAGGAAATCAGCTGCGTCAAAAACGTTTTGCTGCGTTTTTTGATGCATTTTTTGTGAGTTTTTTCAGCGATTTTTTTCACTGTCCTGTCTCTATTTATGCATGTACATAAAGTTCTGTTAAAAAAGAACCCCATTCTATTTCACCATCAAAAACGCTGCTGCAAATTTTGGTGCATTTTTTTAGCGTTTTATTCATCACTGTATAATGACGTGATTTTCCTCCAAAATATCAGTAATTAATGGGGGCACTCTCCTACACCTCTACTGAGGTCCGATATTAAGGCTATGTGCACACTATGCAGAAATGCTCAGGATTTTTTCCTGAGCGTTTCTGCATCTTTCTGGCAGGAAAAAAAGCATGCGGATTGTACATGTGGTTTCCTGCCAGGGACATGCGGAAATGAAGCGGTCTTCACTTTCATTTCCGCATGCGGGTTGACAAGTGCTTCCCAAGCGATTTTAGCATCACTTGGAAAGTGCTTGTCAACTTCACACTATATAAATCCATGCAACCGGCATGGATTTATATAGTGTGTGAATGTCAAAAAATAAAAAACAAATATATACTTTACACTCTGATGGCCCCCGGTGTCCTGCTTCATCGGTTCCGGATGCCGGCAGTGAAGACTTTAGGACCTTCCGACGTCAGCGTCACGTGACCCGTCACATGACTCTGACGTCAGCGAAGGTCCTTCATTCAACCGCGAAGTGCGCGGGAAGCCGGCAGGACGCAGCGCGGGCCGTCAGAAGGTGAGAATATATATATTTTTTATTTTATTCTTTTTTTTTTTAATGGTACCTGGGTCTGGATGAGAGTCCTCTCCTCCACACCCGGATACCATCCGCACATTAGACCGCATGAAAAGCGCATCAACATATACAGTGATGCGGATTCCATGCGGTCTAATGCAAGTCAATGGCGGCAAAAGAGCAGCGTTTCCGCAAAATTAATTGACATGCTGCGGATTTTTGACCGCAGCATTTACGCTGCGGAAAAATCCGCATCATGGGCACAGCACATGCGTATTTCAATTGGGGAACATTGCTGCCCTTCTACCATGCGTTTTTCATGCGTTTCCGCGGTGTTTACGCAACTGCAAAAACGCCGCGGAAACGCATGAAAAACGCATCGTGTGAACTCAGCCTCACTATTAACATCAAACTTGACTATTAATAATTAATTTCCACTAATGTTATCTGGGCCTTATACTATATACCAACTGAGACAAAATCGTGTGCTAATAAAAGGTATTTATTACACAAAAGTCTACAGTTAATATACTACTATGTATCACACTAACACAGTACACAAAACGGATTCACAATTCCCAATTACCTAATATATTTTCCACCCACGTTTGCTAATCACTCATGCAATATCGGCCCACCCAACTATACCAACTTTGCCTATATATATCTATCAATATCTAGGAGGGTTAGTACAGGGTATGTAGGGCTAGTAAGTAAAGAAGTTACAGGGAAAGAGAGATACTCAGCCATGTGTTGTTATGTCCATCTTCAAGAGTCTAAGGGGCCTTAGCACATGTGCATTCTGGGGTTTTAAGTCCAGCCAGTGTCCAGCTTCATGTCACAGGAAATGATGTATTATTCCCTGCCCACTGGCTAAGATCTTTGTTCATGTCCAACCATACTCGCAAAACCTGTTTTAGCACATGGCTGGACATTCTATTGAAACCTCCCCCAGCAGCAAACAGACTGAAACACATGGGGAGATGTGGGGCCAATATATACATGTATACTTATCTGCAAGCATGGCTAGCATGCAGATACGTATATACATGTACAACCTGGAACACTTCCCTTTACAACCACCCATTATTTCCCATGGGTGAAAAAACACTGACAAAAATGCTGAAAGTGACATGCTCTATTTTCCAAAAACCCAACCAAGGCACAAAATACGCAACAACAAAAAAGCATGATGTGTGAACAGACAATTCTGGTTTCTCATAGACTTTGCTGGTAGGTACTGCAAAACACAGCTGAAAATTTGCATAAAAATCTGCAGCAAAAAATGCTAAAAAAAACACAACATGTGTGAACATAGCTTTTAAGTGAAGTTTAACTTGAACTTATTATATGTTGTCAAAATTACTCACAAAACGTCGCTTTCAAAAGCCACAAAAGACGACGGAGGGGTTTCCTCATTTCTTGTGAATTTCTTTCTGTAGAAACATACAAATCAAGGTCTGTGTTAAGAGTCAAAGTGAAAAGAAAAATACTATTTTAAATGATAAAACCATCAAGGTAGAGGGAGTTGTACTTGCAAATGTGGAGTGAAGAAATGTTCATTGTTCTTATGGGTCTTAATTCACCAACAACTACTTGGATATTGCATTTTACCTAACCAGGTGGGTGTCAAAAAGGGCAGATAGACACCTACACCATCACAAGACCCTACAATTACCATGAAAGGCAGCACCCACCACTTCCTCACTGATACCTCAGATGCCTCTCCTAGATAAGAGCAGTCTATGCGGTATGCAATGTATCGTCCTTCAGGGAGCGCTTCTTCCCAGACCATTTCAACGTCTCCAGCATATCCAACTCCTTTTGAGTACCAGCCTACTGCTCCAATCATGCATTCCCCGTCACCTCTTTTGCCATACTTACGGATGCAAAGTCTGCTTCCAATATCACAGGCTGGAGTGACTTGTAAGTTTCGTAATAGTGAGATCACAGATGTCTATGCAAGCACCGTGTAACGCATGTTACACAAGTCTTGAATGGTAGCTCAAAAAAAGATGAAGAAGCATCGACTTCAATATCATCATAAGAAGCGTCGACACAAGTTTGCAAAAAGGTATGAAAAGTGAACTGTAGAAGATAGGAAACGGGTGGTTTGGAGCTATGGGACAAAAGTCAATAGACTAGGCTATGATGGGTGAAAATGGGTCTGGAAGAAACAAAGGAAAATGGGGCTAAAGGATGGAGAAATTGAAGGAACTGTCAAGTTCGGTGAAGGAAGCCTGATGATATGGGGTTGTTTCACAGCTAAAGGCGTTGGATACTTTACCAGAATCGATGGTGGTCTCAATGCTGAGCTATATGTGAGTATCCTACAAGACTAATTACTTTGTACACTCGAGTACCATCGGTATGAAAAGGACAACATAGTGTTCCAGTAGGACAACGAACCAAAGCATATGTTGAGATTGGCAAATAAATGGTTCAATGACAATGAAGTCGAAGTGCTGGATTGGCCCCCACAGACCTCAGACCTTAATCCAATTTAACACTTGTGGGTAGAATGGAATAAAAAACTATATACATATCCAAGCGAGTCGAAGAGCATGCACCAACTGGGAACATGTAAAAGAGACCCGGAATTAGATGTCGGTCAAGACATGTTTGAATCTGATCGAGAGCATGCCCAGAAGGATTCAGGCAGTGTTGAAAGCCAAAGGTGGATTTACAAAATACTAATAAAATAATAAAAAATTGTATTTAGATTTTTAGGAGCAAAACAGTAACAGTGCAGTGACATGACAAGAATCTGCATAATTAATCATATGCCAAATAGTTGCAACTCAAGTTTATATATGAGATAGACAAGATGATTGTCTATAAAATGAGGGTAGTCTCACAATAAAATAAGTAGTGGATGGTGAGATATGGAGCCTGAAAGTCAAAAGTTCAAAAGATTGATACTCTTTTGCTCTTCACTGTATTCATGTGCAGTTGGTGGTTCTGGCGATGTATTCAATTAATAATGATGGTCCCAGTGCTATATTCAATTACCGATTATGGTTTTAATAATGAATTAGTGTATTAATGGTTGTTTTGGTGCTGTATCTAAGTACTGATGAGGATGCTGGTGCCATTCATGTACTGATGGAATGTTCTGGTGATGTATTCATTTAATGATCATGGATCTGGTGCGGTCTTCCCTCATTAAAAAAAAATTAAACAATTAAAAAAAATTTGGTATGTCCACATCCTTAAAAGTCTGATCTATCAAAATATAAAAAGAACTAACATATGCAGTAAAGAGAAAAAAAAATAGAAGAACTACTTTTTTTTGTCACCACACCTCTTACAGCAAAAAGCCATCCAAATGTATGCACCCTGAATTGATAGCAAAAAATATTTCAACTTACTATGCAAAAAACAGCCCTCACATAGCTTCATAGATATATTTTTATTGTTCTAACAGGTCCTTAAAAGAGCATCACAAGCTAAATGTTGTTTTTTTTAACAAAAATAAGAATCTCTGAAAGTTTGGGATTACTGTAATCACAAAGACCTAAAGAATCATGTTCACACGTCACTTTTACCACATAATGAATATCTTAAAAGCAAAACCTAAAAAACAATGATGGGATTGTGTTTATTCACTGCAGGTATACCATGAACTGCTGGGAGGGGTGCCACTTGAATTTTCGCCTTGGGCACCAAAAAAAAAAGCTAGAATCAGGCCTGTCCCCACAGACGTTAGGAAGCTAACCGATTCAAGCCAAAATCACCGGGTTTAGCCAACTTCTATCTCATGAGTCTGAGGGCATTTAGAATTAAATAACTTTTTGATCGCTGGGCATCAAAACAGCTCAGACCCCAAGTGATAAAGTCACAATATGATGCTGTTTTTCAGTTACAGTATGGTGGTTCTAAAATCATGTTATAAAAGTATAATTTAGTAACTATATGGCAGTATTAGTTACGGTATTAACCACACATGGTATAGAGAGATTCAGTAATGCTATGGTGGTATGTGGTGGTACTGTTCAATCACTATAGCTGAGGATTTCTGTCCTTTAACCCTTTCACGACCTTGGGATTTTCCGTTTTTCGCTCCCCTTTTTCCCAGAGGCATAACTTTTTTATTTTTTAATATGTCCCTGTGATGGTTTATTTTTTCTGGGACGAATTGTAATTTTGAACGACATCATTGGTTTTACAATGTCGTGTACTGGAGAAAAAGGAAAAAATTCAAAAGTGCGTCAAAATTGCAAAAAAAAGTATAATTCTACACTTGTCTCTTGGTTGTTTTTTTTTTTTACCATGTTCACTAAATGCTAAAACTGACCTGCAATTATGATTCTCCAGGTCATTATGAGTTTGCAGATACCAAACATGAATAGGTTATTTTTTTTAAAGTGGTGAAATAAATTCTAAAGTTTGTAAAAAAAATTATAATGGCGCCATATTCCGAGACCCGTAGCGTCTCCCTTTTTCAGGATCTGGGGCTGGGTGAGGGCTTATTTTTCGCACGCTGAGCTGAAGGTTTTATTGATAATATTTTTAGGTAGATATAATGTTTTAATCGCTTGTGATTGCGTTTTATTGCGATGTTGCAGCGACCAAAAAAACTTAATTCTGGTGTTTTGATTTTTTTTCTCGTTACACAGTTTACCATTTGGATTAATTCTTTTTATATCTTGATAGATCGGGCGATTCAGAATGCAGCAATATATGTATATTTTAGTTTTATTATTCATTTATTTTGAATGGGGCAAAAGGGGGGTGATTTGAACGTTTATATTTTTAAAAAAAACAACATTTTTTTTTTTTACTTTTTTCTGGCCTTAATAGTTTCCTTAGAAGACTTGAAGGTGCTTTCATCCGATCACTTGTGCTACACATGGTTAAAATGATCATCTGCTATGAGCGATGGCCAACGGGTAACGCTCATGGCAAATCGTCACATGATCATGCTAAAAAACAGATTGCAGTAAAAAAGAAAACAATTTAAGACATTCCCGTCCTTATTTGAATGAACTAATTTTGCATTGTATCTTTTCATTTTTTATCACCCCTAACAAATCCAAAAACAGGTATAACTACCAGACATGTGAACATAGCCTTACAATACAATGTAACGAATGATAGTCGTATTTAGTGCTTACGTTGGCTGCACCTCCTCCTCACTGTCGTCCTCAATAATCGGACGCTTTCTGCCTCTTATTCTGGACGTCCTTCCTAAAATATATAACAAAACTGATTATGATTCTCATTCACCTCCAGATTTACACATCATCAGAGAAGCAGTCTCCACCTCTCACCATGGAAGAAGCAGAACCTATTACACACTGTAGGGATAAAATTATTGGGACACACACACATTACTCCTGGAGGAAATTTTATGACATTCCTTTTTAAATCCAGGGTCATTAACATGGAGTTGATCTCCCTTTGCAGCTAATAAAGCTTCCACTCTAAAAAAAAAAATTGGGGGATATTTCTGTGCAATTTGTTGTCCATTCTTCCAGAAGAGCAGTTATCAGGTCAGACACTGATGTTGGACAAGGGGACCTGGCTTGTAATCTCTGGTTAATCCAAAAGGTATCTATCTGATGGAGTTGAGGTTAGGTCTCTTGAAGGGTCAGTCATGTTCTTCCACACCAAACTCACCCAGCCATGTCTTATTTGAACTTTCATGAACTGACTTGTGACAACATATGACAGCAAGATGCTGAATTCAGGGAGCTCTTTAGAACGAGCCATTTTATCACAACTGTTCGCACAGGCAGACTACATGCTTAGATGCTGGATTTTATACCCATGGCAATGAACCAAAAGAGAAAACCTTAATTCAATGATTAAGAGGTGACTTTTCATACTTGTTCACACAGTGTGTAAAGCTTCCTTCACATGTACATGTTTTCAGCACGTGTGGCATTCGCTTTCACATGCATTGAAGACACGTATGCACACATACCTATCATAATCTATGGAGATCTTTGCATGAGACCCGTCCGCATGGATTACAAGGGCCAATACACATTTCTGGCTCCGTGTGAAACATCCTTGTGACAACCGTGTGCTGTACATGTTTAACACTGCAAAGTATAGGAGAAGCTTTGGAATTGATATTTAAGTCATGGTGGAAAAAAAATGAATTGCACACGGATGGAACACTGATGGCACACGGATGACACACTGATCCAAAATACTTATGACACCGGTACCATTTTTCCAGTACCGGTATTATATGGACATGTGAAGGGTGGTTTAGTCAAAGGAATCTGTTAAACATGTCGTCGGTCGGGTAACAAACCCTGAGCTGGAGGTTTTCAGGAGGCAGACACAGAGCTTTTCCCCAGGATATTGTAACTTAGTTTTTCCTCTCCTTGTAACAAGAACCATAACCTTTCTAATATTTCGACATAGCCGCAAGAGGGCTTGTTTTTTGCAGAACACAACTTATTCTATGAAATAAGTGGAAACGGTGAGGAAAAAAACTGTAATTCCACATTTTCTTTTTCAAGGTTTTGTACTAGCGCCGCTTACTTTGTGGTAATCAGGTGGTGATCTGTTACCTTTGCTCTATGGGTCAGTATGGTTACGGGATCCCAAATCTATATATTTCTATTCATGATTTACTAATTAAAAATAAAATAAAAACATTTACAAAAACAATTTGGCTTTTGTCACCATATTCTGAGAGCCATATATATATTTTTTTAAAGTGGTCATCCGGCAGTCAAGGTAACCCTTCGTCAATGTGCATTCATACTGCACGGTGGCCCCATGTTCATTAGAACTGATGGCCATTATGTTAAAGTCTGTTACATGTCACCATCACACTTGACAGCGGTATTAACCCCATAACGCCCAATGACGGACACTGCACGGCATGAGCAGGTGTAAGTTAATGCTCCTTGCCGTGCAGTGTCCGTTATGGCTTTAAACTGTCACAGCGTGTAAACACGCAGTGACAGATAAGTGCGGACAGCTATCTGTGACAGCTGAGCAGCACAAGATGGGGTGCAGGGAGCCATATGGTCGGTCCGCACACCTAGATCGCTGCGATCGGTCAGTCAATCTGACTGACCGATCTCAGCATGATCGTGCAGAAGATGCTGAAATATCAGCGTCTCCAGCCCGATCAGTGCCGGAGTTCAGCACCACCAGTGGCTGAGCTCCGGCACTAAACAGCTAGTAGCCGTGTCAGCACCATCCCTGGCTGTTAAATCCGCTGACAGATCGGTGGCCCTGCGATGTCGTGGGGCCCAATCATTGCCATGGTGACCAGGGGTCGTCATGACGACCCCCGGGTCACCAAGCTACGGAAAGCTGCTGAAACCATGCTCACAGCATGGGCTCAGGAGCTTTCACTAAAGGTATAATGAATGCACTGCAATCTAGTACATTGCAATACATTATATCTGTGATCAAAGAGAAACAAGTGAAGGTCCCATAAAGGGACTAAGTAAAAAGTAAAAAATAAATGGCAAAAAATGTGTAAAAATATGTAAAAAAAATTAAATAAATAATAATAATTTTAAAAAAATATTCACTAATAAATACACATTTTTATGTAAAAAATAAATAAAATAAAAAAAAGTACACATATTTGGTATTGCCGAGTCTGGAACAACCCGACCTATAAAAGTGTCACACTAGTTAACCCCTTCAGTGAACGCCGCACAAAAAAAACTTAAAAAAACGAGGCTAACGATGCTTTATCATCATGCCACTGGGAAAAAAAGGGGAATGAAACACGATAAAAAAAACAAATATATATAAAATTAGTACCGCTGAAAACGTCATCTTGTCCCACAAGAAACAAGCCGCCATACAGCCCCATCAGTGGAAAGATAAAAAAATTATAGCTCTCAGAATAAAGCGATGCAAAATATATATATATTTTTTGTATAAAAACGCTATTAATGTGGTACCGCTGTAAACGTACAGAGCTGAAGAATAACTCTGCCTTATCAATTTTACCACACGCGGAACGGCATAAAAAAAAACAAAAAAAAACACAATTCCTGAATTGCCAGTTTTTGTTTATTTTCCCTCCCCAAATTTAGAATAGAAAGCAATCAAAAAATGACATGTGACCAAAAATGGTACCAATAAAAACGTCAAATCGTCCCGCAAAAAACAAGCCCTTACATGACTGTCCCAGAGGACGATTCCCTAAAACAAGGCAGATGGCAACACTGGACGCTGTCTGGCCTGTGAGTCGGTATTGTCCGTCTTTTTAGGTGTGCATAAATGCGCGATCGGCCGCAGTTTTGGACACCTCTGAAAAGTAGGACGACGCTGAACAGAGGTAAGATGGAGCCCAGAAGAGTAACTCTGCTGCCTCATTATAATGAATGGATCCACTGGGGGGTGTCACCTGAATCACGTCACCCAGAGATTTCAATGGAAACTTCAAAATAAGTGCTCAGCATAGAGCACCGGATAAATATGATCCAAAATGTTATGTAAAATGTTCCCAATAAAAGCTTCAAATCTATCCATAAAACAAACAAAATACTCAGATTCATAGAATCATACAATTGTAGAGTTGGAAGGGACCTCCTGGCTCATCTGGTCCAACCCCCAGCTCAAAGCAGGATTCACTAAATCATCTCAGACAGATGTCTGTCCAGCCTCTGCTTGAAGACGTCCATTGAAGGAGAACTCACCACCTCTCGTGGCAGCCTGTTCCACTCGTTGATCATCCTAACTGTCAAAAAGTTTTTTCTAATATCTAATCTGTGTCTCCTCCCATTCAGTTTCATCCCATTGCTTCTTGTGCAAATGAGAATAAAGATGATCCTTCTACAATGTGACAGCCCTTGACATATTTGTAGACAGCTATTAAGTCTCCTCTCAGTCTTCTTTTTTGCAAGCTAAACATTCCCAAATCCTGCAACCGTTCCTCATAGGACATGGTTGCAGACCGGTCACCATTCTGGTCGCTCTTCTCTGAACTTGCTCCAGTTTGTCGATGTCTTTTTTAAAATGTGGTGCCCAAAACTGGACACAGTATACCAGATGAGGTCTGAACAAGGAGGAGTAAAGTCCGATAATGACTTCACATGATCTAGATTGTATGCTTCTGTTAAAACATCCCAGAATTGTATTTGTCTTTTTTAGCTGCTGCATCACACTGTTTACTCATGTTCAGTCTATGATCTATTAGTATAACTAAGTATTTTTCACATGTACTGTTGCTTAGCTCTATTCCTCCCATTTTGTACATGCTTTTTTCATTTTTATTGCCCAGATGTAGTACTTTGAATTTTTCCCTGTTAAAAAACATTCTGTTACTTGCTGCCCACTGCTCCAGTTTATTTAGGTCTTTTTGAATCCTGTCTCTCTCTTCTCTAGTGTTAGCTATACTTCCTAGATTTGTGTCATCAGAAAATTTAATCAGTTTACCCTCAATTCCTTCATCTAAATCATTGATAAAGATGTTGAACAATACAGGTCCCAGGACAGAGCCCCGTGGTACCCCACTTCAGACATTCATCCAGCTGGATGTGAAGCCATTTACGACCACCCGTTGAGTCCGATCACTAAGCCAGTTATGAATCCACCTAACAGTTGCCTTGTCCTTTCAATACTTGGTCATTTTTTCAATAAGGATGGTGTGAGATACTTTGTCAAATACTTTGCTGAAGTCAAGATATACTATATCTACGGCATTTCTGTTAGGCGTCAGGTGTTTGCTAGATTTGAAATAGGTTCAGAACCATCAGTGGATTCTGTAGTCTCCCATTCCAGTCCAGCCAGGGATGATGCTGCTCAACATCATCATCAGTCCCAACGCCTAGCTGGTGCACGAGATGTACAGGTTGTCTCTTGGGTCTTTGTTCCTAGCAACATGAAGGATAGGTTGCGGAGGGAAACAGGGCTGCTAAAGCTTAAGTCCAGGATTCTCTGCACTGAGCATGCCTGTGACATGGTGGACCGTGATTGGTGGTTTGGGAGTCAGCTGATCCGGTGACCTGGCGCCGCCTGATTGGTTGCGGGTGACGTCACCAATAGTGCGACGGTGGGCAGGGCTTAATCTTTAAATAGCCCGCCCATAAACATGGCGGCGCGCTCTGATCATTGAGCTGTGATGGTGTTGTGTGGACGCTTGGTCTTTTGGGCTCCAGGTGTGCTTTAGTTTCTGGCAGGCAGGTTTAGTGGAAATAGGCAGGCTTAGATGAAATAGGCAGGTAGCTTCATCTGACAGTCTGGCTCCGACAAAGGGGTCGCCATACACCCCGAGCAGTCTGCAGACACCCTATTCCCAGCACCGCCTGTAAGCCACGTGGAGAGATACTCCTCAGTGCGGTAGCACGCCGGCTGGGAGCACATATTCGCCGACGTGAGTCACACACGCATCCTAGCGTCTGCTGTGTAGTCCCTGTGCAGTTAACAGGGCTACAGATATATTATTTATCGCACATCTCTCGTGCTGTTAACGGAGATAGTGCGAATCCCTATTCCCGTTCCGGTGTGCAGTAACACGGAAGGGATTGTTATTTAAGTTGGTTGTTTTACCTTCTCACCCGGAAGGTGTTTGGCCGCAGTCCACCAGGCTGCATCGCGGACCCTGTGTAAGGTTGCTTTCCATTATTGAATAAAAGTTGTTTGCAACCGTCCCCTTAACAATTTCCCTGATCCACCCAGTCAGTGATTCTGTCATAGAAGGAAATTAAGTTAGTCTGACTTGATTTGTTAGTTACAAACCCATGCTGACTCTGGTTAATCACTTCATTCTTATCCAGGTACTTACATACATGTTGTTTAATAATTTGTTCAAAGATCTTTCCTGGTATAGCAGTCAGACTCACCGGCCTATAGTTCCCTGGGTCCACTTTCTTCCCCTTTTTGAAGATAGGAACAACATTTGCTCTTCTCCAGTCTTCTGGGATTTCTCCTGTTCTCCAAGAATTTTCAAAGATTATGGAGAGTTGTTCTAAAATTTCTTCTACGATCTCCTTCAGTACTCTGGGGTTTAATTCATCTGGACCTGGAGACTTGAACTCATTTATGTTAGCTAAATATTCCCTCACAATCTTTCTGTTTACAGATAACCTGGATTCTTCAATTCCTTTAATAGGACAGTGAAGATCAGTTGATGTTCCATTTTCTTTCTGAGAGAAAACAGATGCAAAATAGGAATTAAAAAGTTCGGCCTTCTCAACATCCTTTCTTACCATTTCACCATTTTCATCCTGTAAAAATCCTATAGCATCATTGACTTTTCTTTTACTTTTGACATACCCTCAAAATCCTTTTTTATTGCTTTTGACATCTCTTGCAAGCCTTAATTCATTGTCAGCTTTAGCTGACCTGATACGTGCCCTGCAGGATCTGCAGACTGCATTATAATCTTCTTTAGATATGACTCCTTCTTTGCATTTGATAAACATTTCTTTCTTTCTTTTTAGCATGTGTTTAAGTTCTGTGTTCATCCATCCTGGTTTCCTTAAATGCTTCCCATTCTTCCTACTTTTCGGGATTGTTAACGATTGTGCTTTGAGAATCTCATTTTTAAAAATTTCCCATCCTTCCTGGACATTTTTGTCCTTAAGGACATCCAGCCATTGGATCCCTCCTATTCTCTTTCTGAGTCTCTTAAAATCTGCCTATTTAAAATCTAACCTTGAAGTTTGAGTCTTCACATGTCTTCCTCCTCTAGTTATCCAAAATTCTATAATAGCATGATCGCTGCTTCCTAGGGTCCCAGCCACTTTTATCTCCTCAACCATTTCCTCCCTGTTTATAAGGATTAGATCCAAAGTAGCAGATCCCCTTGTTTTCTCCCCTACCTTTTGGAAGATAAAGTTGTCAGCAAGAGAGGATAAGAATTTGCTTGACCTGTTAGTTTTACTTGAGAGAGATTCCCAACAAATGTATGGATAGTTGAAATCTCCCATGACCACTACGTCATATTTTTTGGAGAACTTGGTCATTTGATACATAAAGAGTTCATCCATATCTTCAGCTTGCCCAGGTGGCCTGTAGTAAATGCCTACAATGGTGTCCTTTCCGTTGTTCTCTCCTTGTATTCTTACCCAAACACTTTCCACAGAACTCCCAGTCTCTGCTTCAATCTCTCTGCAGATATACGCTTTTCTAACATACAATGCGACACCTCCTCCTCGTTTATCAAGTCTGCTTCTTGCAAATAAGTTGTATCCTTTTAGCCTTGTATTCCAATCATGTGTATCGTCCCACCAAGTTTCAGTGATTCCAATGACATCATATTTCTTTTCCTGCGTTAGTAGTTCCAATTCTCCTTGTTTGTTGCCCATGCTTTGTGCATTTGTATAAAAACATTTTAGTTTGTGATTGGTTTCTCTTCCTCCCATATTTTTATTACTTAGATTTTTTTGTCTTTGTTCTTCCTTTCCACTTCCAATAGCAGAGATCTCAATAGTATTTGTCAGCTGTATGGCTTTTTCTGGCCTTTTGCTTCCCTTCCCACATTGATCTAGTTTAAAGCTCTCCTGATGAGTGTAGCAAGGCGACTTCCAAATACATGTTTTCCAGTCTTCGTAAGGGGCACCCCATCTCTAGCAAGTAGTCCATCATATAGATAATTCATTCCGTGATCCAGAAATCCAAATCCTTGTTGACAGCACCATCGACGTAGCCAGTTGTTCACCTGTAGAATCTTATTCCACCTCATTGTTCCATGGCCATCCACTGGGAGGATGGATGAGAAGACCACCTGCGCTCCCAATTCTTTCACTTTCTTGCCTAAGTCTTCAAAGTCACTGCAGATGGTTTCCAGGTCCTTTCTTGCAGGGTCATTTGTCCCCACATGTATTAGCAGGAATGGGTAGTGATCTGTAGGTCTGAAAAGTCTTGATATCCTGTCAGACACATCTTTAATTTTTGCTCCTGGAAGACAGCACATTTCTCTTGAGGTTATGTCTGGTCTGCAGATAGCGGCCTCTGTTCCTCTCAACAGGGAATCCCCCATGACCACCACTCTCCGTTTTTCCTTCACAACATTTTCTTTCTCTATCCCGGAGGATTCTGAGGGCTTACAAGGTTATTCATTGTGGGCAAAGTCTTATCTTGCTGTATTTCTTCATGGTTCTCCTGTGTGAGAGCCTGGTACTGGTTCCTGAGCAGTATGGGTGCTGACTGCCTCTCGATACTCCTGCTTCTCTGGGTCACATGCTTCCATTCCTCTGTTTCATCAGGTGCAGTTCGAATTTCTTCTCTTCCTGTATCATGAAGGGATAATTATCCTCTGTCTAAGAACTCTTCACCTTCCTTAATGATTTTCAAGGTAGTTAACCTCTCTTCTAGATTTCGCAACTTTTCCTCCAACAGGGACACAAGCTTGCATTTCTGGCATGTGAAGTTTGGCTTTTCCCTGGCAAGTATGTGAACATGTATCAGGATATGCAGCTCACCAAATGGCTCCTGGACTCTTCCATGTTCTTATTGTTAATGTGTTATGAAAACAGTGAAATACGCTCCAAAATTCGGTTTACCGATGTCCTCCTTTCAGCTCCAACGGCCAAAATCCAGTGTTCTTTGAGCTCACGGAGACTCTTCACTTATCCCAAAATGCAGTGGGAATATGCAAATTATCTCCTCAGGACTCCTCCCCTGGTTTCATCTGTCAATGTAAATATAGGGTGCTTCCACGTTACTGGTAGCACAAGGGCACTGGAAAAGTGAAATAACTCCTCACCCCCAAAAGAAATATAGCAAATTCTGTGCTCCGAAATTTTAATGCTACCCCCCACCCCCGTCCTCCAGAGCTCCAGTGTGTGCCTACATCAGATTTACCATCCACATGTTTGGCAGGGGTATAACTTACAAAATGGGGTCACTTGAGGGGGGGTATTCTGCTCTTTTAGCATTTAGGGTCTCTGTATATGGAGTCCGCAAACTATTCTAGGAAAACCTATACTCCAGCAGTCAAATAGCGCTCCGTCCTTCCCGAGTGTCGCCGTGTGGCTAAGCAGTACTGTACAGTCACATATGAGGTATTTCCACATTCAGCAGAAATTGTGGGCCACATTTTAGGGGCCAGTTGTATCCATTAACCCCATTTAAAATGTAAAATCTGGGGCTAAACAAAATATTTGAGATAAAAATGTAATTATTTTTTCTTCACTGCCCAATGGTATAAAATTCTGTGACACACCCATGGTGTTAATATGATCATTGCACCCCTAGATGAGTTCACTGAGAGGTGTACTTTGTAAAATGGGGTCCTCAGGCTGTTATGGCACCTCAGGGGATCTCCCAGTGTATGATGGCACCCGATGCAGATCACGTAGGAGAGGGAGCCCTCTCCCTCCTCAAGCCTTCTAAATGCTGTTATTTCTATTGATAATGACATTTAAGGGGTTAAAAAGCTGGGAATGGTGAGGGCAATGCTCCTGACAGTGACAGCCGAGGCTCTGCTATCACTTAAGCCAAGCTCCCGACGATGATGGTGAGGGCACAGCCCCTGGGCCCGGCACAATCGTCATGATGTTACTGTATGTCAGTGGTTGGGAATCCCTTCCCGATCAGGACGTATAGGTATGTCAAAGGTCATGAAGGGGTTACAATTTTAGCAGCAATTTTTCATATTTCCAAGGAAATTTAAAATAAACTGCACTTTTATGGACCTATTCACTTTTGAAGTGACTTTGAAGGGCCTTTTATTGTAACCCCCTAAAAAACACCCCAATTTAAAGAATGGAGGTTTCAAAGCATACAAGAAGTTTGCTATTCCTTGAGGTGCTTTGCATTAATGAAAATATAAGGAAAAAAAATTAATAATTCCATTTAGTCAAATTCCATTCAGCTAAAATGTTACTTCAGCCCTAATATTTAGACTGCACAATTTATTAAACAATTTATCCTGAATGCAGCATTACTCCTTGTATAGCAGACCCTAATATTGTATAGCTACTGTACGGTTTGGTACTCACTCGGCTGCAGCTGAGGTAGGCACAGGAAGCATTTTCATTGAAATCCAGGCTAGTTTATTCAGACAGCATAAACTGCTCAGGTAGCAAAACTAAAACACCCTTTTCCGGCACAAAGTGGAAATACAAAGTAAAATGTCCATACAATGTTGCGGGTTCGACCGCTCAGGTCAGTTTCAAATCCTTAGGTGTTTAGCACAGACCAGCATCCTGGAGATCCACATATCTCCAGACACAGAATGAGACAATTGGTCTCCATTTTATTTACCAAACCACGCCCCCGGGGTGGGGATATGTGAGCAGCCATTCCCACCAATCTCTTATGACTGCTCATAAAAGCGGCCCTCATACGTCCTATTAACCCTTTCAGTACTATATGTGCTGGAGCATGCTTTTCTGGGTTTACATCACCGAAGTTAACAACCTCGAGGACCTGTCCGGTGGCCATCTTACATACCCTCCTCTGCCCAAAGCTGGCGGGCTTGGCTATCAATAAGCAAAAAAACTCAAAATTCGAAAATGACGATACACATGAAGATTAGAAGAAGAATAATCAGTTCTGAGAAGGAAATGCATTAAGCATAACACTGTGTGTGTGTGTATGTATGTATGCATGTATGTATGCATGCATGCATGTATGTATATATATTATATATATATATATACACACACACATGTATATATACATACATACATACACTACCTAGTCAGGGTGCATGTTTAAAAAGGACTGTATAGACCAATCGGTAACTAAAACACAGAAAACCAATGATATAGAACCAAAAAGAAGACCAGAGTATGCTAAAATATAACAAATTTTAATGGATCAAGCTAAAATACGAATAGGGGTGGGAACAAAGCAACCAGGAGAAAGCGCTGAACAACATGTGTTTCCCACATGCAAATGTACAGTACAAATCAATGGAATATATACCATTGCCACCATTGCCACCAGAATACATATATATACATACAGTGGGCACGGAAAGTATTCAGACCCCTTTAAATTTTTCAATCTTTGTTTCATTGCAGCCATTTGATAAATTCTAAAAAGTTCATTTTTTTTCTCATTAAAGTACACTTTGCATCCTATCTTGACAGGAAAAAAAACAGAAACCTAGAAATTTTTGCAAATTTATTAAAAAAGAAAAACTGAAATATCACATGGTCATAAATATTCAGCCCCCTTGCTCGGTATTTGAATTAGTACAGCCATGAGTCTTCTTGGGTATGAAGCAACAAGTTTTTCACACCTGGATTTGGGGATCCTCTGCCATTCTTCCTTGCAGTTCCTGTCCAGTTCCGACAGGTTGGATGGTGAACGTTGGTGGACAGACATTTTCAGGTCTCTCCAGAGATGCTCAATTAGGTTTAGGTCAGGGCTCTGGCTGGACCAGTCAAGAATGGTCACAGAGTTGTTGTGAGGCCACTCCTTTGTCATTATAGCTGTGTGCTTAGGGTCATTGTCTTGTTCGAAGGTGAACCTTCGGCCAAGTCTGAGGTCCAGAGCACTCTGGAAGAGGTTTTCACTCAGGATATCTCTGTACTTGGCCGCATTCATGTTTCCTTCAATTGCAACCAGTCGTCATGTCCCTGTAGCTGAAAAACACCCCCATAGCATGATGCTGCCACCACCATGTTTCACTGTTGGGATTGTATTGGGTAGGTGATGAGCAGTGCCTGGTTTTCTCCACACATACCGCTTAGAATTATCATCAAAAAGATCTATCTTCATCTCATCAGACCAGAGAATCTTATTTCTCATAGTCTGGGAGTCCTTCATGTGTTTTTGAGCAAACTCTATGCGGACTTTCATTTGTCTTGCACTGAGGAGAGGATTCCGTCGGGCCACTCTGCCATAAAGGCCTGACTGGTGGAGGGCTGCAGTGATAGTTGACTTTGTGGAACTTTCTCCCATCTCCCTACTGCATCTCTGGAGCTTAGTCACAGTGATTTTGGGGTTCTTCTTTACCTCTCTCACCATGGATATTCTCCCACGATTGCTTTGCTTGACTGGATGGCCAGGTCTAGGAAGACTTCTGGTGGTCCCAAACTTCTTCCATTTAAGGATTATGGAGGCCACTGTGCTCTTAGGAACCTTGAGTAATGCAGAAATTATTTTGTAACCTTGGCCAGATCTGTGCCTTGCCACAATTCTGTCTCTGAGCTCCTTGGGCAGTTTCTTTGAGCTCATGGTTTTCATTTGGTCTGACATGCATTGTGAGCTGTGAGGTCTTAAGCCCCCGTCTCACATAGTGATATCGCTAGCGAGATCGCTGCTGTGTCACGGTTTTGGTGACTCACCAGCGACCTCACCAGCGATGTCGCTATGTGTTACACTTTGCAACGATCAGGCCCCTGCTGTGAGGTCGCTGATCGCTGCAAAGTGTCCTGGACCATTTTTTGGTCGTTGGCCTCCCGCTGGCCAGCACACATCGCTGTGTGTGACCAGCGGGACCAAAGAACTGGCTGGTAACCATGGTAAATATCGGGTTACTAGGGGCACGCGCGCACTTAGTAACCCGCTGTTTACCATGGATACCACTCTGCTACGGTGCGCGGAGGCTCCCGCGCACCGTAGCAGAGTGGTATCCATGGTAAACAGCGGGTTACTAGGGGCACACGCGCACTGAGTAACCCGATGTTTACCATAGTTACCAGCCTGCTCCTGCTTAAGCAGCAGGCTGGTGACGGGAGCAGGACATCGTGGAACGATTCTTTCCACGATATCGCTGCTCCCCTGATCGCTGGTGAGCCTGCCTGTTTGACAGCTCACCAGCGATGTATTAGCGATGCAGCAACGATCCCTGACAGGTCGTAACGTTGTCGGGATCGCTGTTGCATCGCTTAGTGTGACGGGGCCTTTATACAGACAGGTGTGTGCCTTTCCAATTCAAGTCCTATCAGTTTAATTAAACACAGCTGGACTCCAATGAAGGAGTAGAACCATCTCAAGGAGGATCACAAGGGGTCTGAATACTTTCCATACCCATTATGTATATGTGTATATATATATACATATATATATATATATATATATATATATATATATATATATATATATATATATATATATATATATAATACACATATAAATAAAACAATAAGGAACCAGGTGTATATCAATACAGATTATATGTATTAGATATGGGGAAAACATATGTACTACCTCTATCAGGGTGTAAATAAATATTGTGCAAAAGAACCACAGGATGCAAGAGAGGGGCAATGATGGAAATAGCTCCTAACGTATAAACTATTCCATAATAATAAACCAATATAGGCGGGTATAGAATAGTCTATATACCTGTGTATGAGTCTGGAGTAGAGGGGGCATACGGTGCAGAGTCACCACCCCGACAGCAGTGGACCCTCGACAGTGCATCAGCACTGCCATGCAGTTTCCCGGGCCTATGCTCTGCATGGAAGCTAAAATCCTGAAGGGCTAGGGACCATCTGGTCACTCCGGCATCGTTCCCCTTCTTGTCCCTCATCCACCTTAGTGCGGCATGGTCTGACACTAGCCTGAACTTCCTGCCTAAGAGGTAGTATCTTGAAGTGTCCAACACCCACTTGATGGCCTTTTCCACAATGGAGTAATTCTTCCCACAGGATGTCACATTCTGACTTAAATACATTATGGGATGCTCTTCCCCATTCACTTCCTGTGATAGGACAGCACCCAGCCCGACATCTGACATGTCTGTCTGGACCACAAACTTATTTGAGAAATCCGGTGCCACCATAACTGTCTGTTTACACAGAGCTACCTTCAGTTCCGCGAAGGCAGTCTCAGCTTCTGGAGATTACTTAGCCATAACCGACTTTGTCCCTGTAAGGAGGTCTGTCAAAGGGGCCGCTATCATGACGAAGTTAGGGATGAACCGGCGGTAATAGCCCACGATGCCTAGGAACGCTTTGACCTGTTTCCCTGAGAGGGGTAGTGGCCAACTCTTCTTGATCACGTCGACTTTATTTGGGGCTTTATTTCACCTCTCCCTACGACATAACCCAAGTATTTGGTTTCTTCAATGCCCATGGCACATTTCTTCAGGTTTATAGAAAACCCTGCCTTCTTTAAAGAATCAAGTATCGCCTGGACTTTGCTCAGATGGCTTCCCCAATCCTGGCTATAGATCACGATGTCATCCAAGTAGGCTGCTGCATACTTCTTGTGGGGAGCTAGAATCAAGTCCATGGTCCTCTGGAAGGTAGCCAGGGCTTCTTGCAACCCAAACAACATCCTTGTGTACTAGAATCAACAATCTGGCGTTGAGAAGACAGTCTTCTCCTTGGCATCTTGGGACATGGGTATTTGCCAATTCCTTTAGCGAGGTCAAGGGTGGTAATATACCTGGCTGGCCCCAACCTTTCAAACAGTTCATCTACACTGGGCATTGGGTAGGTGTCAAACTTCAAGAATTTGTTGAGTTTCCTATAGTCATTGCAAAACTGCCATTCTCTATTTGGTTTTGGCACTAAGACTATGGGACTGGACCAGCCACTCCTGGACTCCTCAATGACTCCCATGCTCAGCATCCGCTTCACCTCTTTTGCAATCACCTCTCGGTGGGCTTCGGGAATCCGATACGGCTTCATATTTACTTGGACATGATGACCCGGAAGAAACTCATGCTCTATGATCCGAGTACGCCCTGGTAGTTCTGAGAACAGGTCTCAGTTCCGCTATAGCAACTCTCGGCACTGTGGCATCTGGGCATGTGACAGCGACTCTGCCAGCTTGACTTCCTTCACGTGGGCTTTGGTCTTCGCCACCAAACAGGAGCTTCCACAAACTCCCTATGTCGCCATGGCTTGATCAGGTTGACCTGGTACACCTGGTAGGGCTTCCTTTTCCCTGGTTAGTGGACTCTATAGTTGACATTGCCAAGCTTTTCAAGAACTTCATAGGGGCCCTGCCACTTGGTCAGGAATTTGCTCTCCACCGTAGGCACTAGTACCCAATTTCCAAGGTGGAAGTGTCTCACCCTCGCTGATCTTTAGTACACCCTTGACTGTGCCTCTTGTGCTTTGAGGAGGTGTTCTTTCACAATAGGCATCGCCTCAACAATCCTTTCTTGCATCTGGGCCACATGTTTGATTACATTCCTGTAGGGTGTAGACCCCGCCTCCGAAGTCTCCTTTGCTACATCCAGGAGTCCAAGGGGCTGTCAGCTATATAACAGCTCAAATGGTGAGAAGCCAGTAGAGGCCTGTGGGACTTCTCTAATAGAAAACAGAAGGTACGGCAGTAGACAGTACCAGTTCCGGCAGTCTTTCTCTACGACCTTCTTCAACATGGCCTTCAAGGTTTTATTAAACCTCTCCACTAAGCCGTCTGTCTGGGGGTGGTAGACTGAGGTCCTGAGTTGTGTGATTTGCAGGATTTTTCACAACTCCCTCATCCCCCTTGACATAAATGGGGTCCCTTGGTCCGTTAGGATCTCCTTAGGCAACCCCATTCTAGAAAAGATGTGGACTAGCTCCTGGACTATGCACTTGGCAGAGGAGTTTCGTGGTGGTACAGCCTCCGGGTAACATGTAGCATTGTCCAGTACCACCAAGATATACTGATGTGCTCTGGCGGACTTGACCAGGGGTCCCACTAGATCCATGGTGATGCGATCGATTGGGACCTCAATGACAGGTAGTGGCACTAAAGGGCTACGGAAGTGAGCCACAGGGGAGGTCAACTGATAGGTGTGACAGGACCTACAGTAATTCACAATCTCTCGGTGACAACTGGGCCAGTAGACCCTCTGGAAGATTCTTTCCTGGGCTTTTTCTACCTCCAGATGACCACCTAAGACATGTACATTGGCCATATCTAACACCCTGCGTCTGTACGGCCCTGGCACTAGTAACTGATCGATTACCTCTCTTCTGAGCTTCGTGACCTGACATAGTAACTCCCCAATTCCAGCAAAGTACGGATATCAGGTATCAGCCCTAGACTCTTGAGCAACACCATTCAGAACAGTGACATTATTAAACACACCTTTTAGAGTTCAGTCCCTGAGCTGGGCGTTTCCAAAGTATCCCCACCTCCAGCTCAGGGATGCTGCTTCATCCTCACCCCCAACAAGCACATGAAAGGGAAAACTGTCGGTTGCGGCCTGCGACGAGGTTTCTTTAGGAGCGACCTGGTTGTGGTCTGGACAACCCAGCTTCCTCCCTTTCTCCCACAAGTCCCAAAGCAAGGCAAAGTCCTGCCCTATTATAACAGGGTGCAACAGGTCCTTGACTACGCCCACCTCATGGGACTCGGTGCTACAGTTTGTGCCTATGACCACTAGGACCACAGGGTAGTCCTTAGCGTCTCGATGGATACAGCAGATGTCCACTTTTTTCTGCAGAATCAGACGATGAGGAATTATGGCCCTCACTAGGGTTACCAAACTCCCAGAATCGAACAGACCAGTCATTTGCGCTCCATTCACTGACACGGGGCATGCCTGTGGTCCCACGCCTCGTGGAGGGACAGCACTACAAGCAGGATATGCAAAGTAGCGCCGTCCTGTGCTGCAGTCTACTGGCTCGTTGGTCATAGGGCAACAGGCCACTATTAGACCCGGGGTGTGACATCGCCAACAAATTAAGTTATTGGATGGGGCCTTTGGTAGCAACTCGGGACCCCTCCTGAACTCTAGGATGCCCCCCAGATGTGGTTCTAGTTCCCCACTTTTGGGTGTCCATCCCCCCTGTTGGTAACCACAGTATGGAGATGCTCCCACCCCTTACTTCCCCAAAGCACTCTCGACCGCCTGGTACCTTTCTACCAACCTCACAAGGTCATTGGCATTATGGGGATCTCCCTGTGCAACCCAGGATGGCACCAGCCTTGGAAGGGAGTGTATGAACCTGTCCATCACAATCCTCGCCACTATATGTGCTGGAGAGGAAGATTCCGGTTGCTACCACTTTTGGACCAAGTGTAGGAGGTAAAACATTTGGGACCGGGAAGGTTTGTCACTGCAATAGGCCCAGTGGTACACCCGCATCATGTCAGTCAGAGTCACTCCTAAGCACGCCAAAATCTCAGTCTTCAACTTGATGTACTCTTTTGCATCTTGCAAGGCCAAGTTATAATAGGCCTTCTGCTGTTGCCCTGTTAAATATGGTGCCAGAACCTCCGCCCACTGCTCTGGAGGCAATATCTCTCGCTCCGCCACCCTCTCAAAAATTGTCAGAAACGCCTCGTCCTCATCACCCGGGATCATCTTTTGTAAGGCTCTTCTTAACGTCTTCCTGGCAAGTGAGTCATCACTTGGACTTGGGGGTGGGGCGATTGAACTGCCATGGATTAACTCGGCTAGGAGGTTTATCTGCTGCTTGTACTGCTGCTGCTGCCACTGCTGCGGTTGATGCTGCCGGAGATTAGCCTGCACCAGTTGCTTTATCAGCTCCTCCATGATGCCAGACGTCCCCTACTGGCTGACGGCCTTCACCCAAGACATAAAAGGTTTCCTGTAGCAGTCACACTGCCCCTTGGGATTTGTGACTGTGCTTCTAGCACCAATTGTAGGGTTTAATACTCACTCGTCTGCGGTTGAGGTAGACACAGGAAGCATTTTCATTGAAATCCAAACTGGTTTATTCAGACAGCATAAACAAAAATAGCGTTTTCCGGCACAAAGTGGAAGCACAAAGTAAAATGTCCACACAATGTTACCGGTTCGCCTGCTCAGGTCAGTGTCCAATCCTTAGTACAGACTAACGCCTTGGAGATCCACAGGTCTCCAGACACAGACACTGAATGAGACATTTGGTCTCTATTTTATTTACCAAACCACGCTCCAGAGGTGGGGATATGTGGGCAGCCATTCCCACCCATTTTTTATGACTGCTCTTAAAACCGGCCTGATACGCCCTATTAACACTGTCAGCAGTATACGTGCTGGAGCATGCTTTCTCGGGTTTACATCACCGAAGCTACCAACCTCGATGATACATATTTCCCCTCAAGGACCTGTCCGTCAGCCATCTTACACTATATACATGTCATTAAGGGTATACAAGTTTAAAGATTGCACATTTTTCAAAATTTTCAGAAAATTTGGAATATTTTCATGAACAAAGACAAAACAACAGATCTGAATTTACCGGTAGTAACAGGTAAAATGTTTTACAACAACAAAATCACAATCTCAGAATCACTGACAGAAGCATTTTAAAGTTATTACCGCAGAAAGTGACGTATCAGACTTGAAAAATGGGGCTGTCAGGAAGGTTAATGCTGATTTACACGAGACAGGGTTAAGAAACATGGAATGGTATTGTGCAGTACATACCTATAGGTGAAGCATCATCTCCCTCAGAATCTTCCTCTGTATAGTAATGAAACACTTATTAGTAAGGGTGAAAAAATAATATATATATACATTATATATATACAGTACAGACAAAAAGTTTGGACACACCTTCCCATTTAAAGATTTTTCTGTATTTTCATGACTTTGAAAATTGTACATTCACACTGAAGGCATCAAAACTATGAATTACCACATGTGGAATTATGTACTTAACAAAAAAGTGTGAAACAACTGAAAATATGTCTTATATTCTAGGTTCTTCAAAGTACCCACCTTTTGCTTTGATGACTGCTTTGCACACTCTTGGCATTCTCTTGATGAGCTTCAAGAGGTGGTCACCGGAAATGGTTTTCACTTCACAGGTGTGCCCTGTCAAGTTTAATAAGTGGGATTTCTTGCCTTATAAAAGGGGTTGGGACCATCAGTTGTGTTGTGCAGAAGTCAGGTGGATACACAGCTGATAGTTCAACTGAATAGACTGTTAGAATTTGTATTATAGCAAGAAAAAAGCAGCTCTTCTAGGAGTGGAATAAACAACTTGGCGGCATAAAAGCAATCTTTTTAGAGACTGGATGCTGGATGCAGCGTGATGCTCAACTTATCTCTTCAGAATTTCTCCCATAGGTGTTTCATTTGGGTTCAGATTAGAAGACATACTCACTGAATCATTTTCAATCTGTTCTTCAGAAATGCAACATATGTGTGCTTTGGATCATAGTCATGTAGCTCCCGACATCAGCAGCACTCATGCAGCCTCACTTAAGGATACTGATGCAACCACCATGTTTCACTGTAGGCATCATGCATTTTTCTAATTTCATATTTGTAAATGCATAATGCCAACACTAAAACATGGTGGCAGCAGTATCCTTATGTGGAGCTCTATGAGTACTGCTGGTGCTGGGGAGCTATATTTCATTGAAGGTATCATGAGTTCAAAGATGTACTGCTCTATATTGAAAGAAAATCTGCAACCATAACTCTGTGCCCTTGGTAGACATGCAATTTCCAACATGACAATGATCCAAAACACACATAAGTTGCATTTTTGAAAAAGAACAGGGTGAAAGAGATTCAGTCGCCAAGAATTAATCTGAGCCCAATCAAAAGACCTTCAGGGAATTCTGAAGAGACAAAATAAAGGGGTTTTCCCACAAACAATAGTACATTTTAATCAATATATCTTGGAATACTAATAATTTCCACAATTGGATATGTTTAAAAAATGTTCCTGTGCTGAGATAATCTTATAAATGTGTCCCTGCTGTGTACTGTGTAATGGCTGTGTCTGACTGTACAGGAACATGGTCTGATTATACCACAGCTCTTGGGCAGGGGGTAGAAAAAAAATGTGCACTGATATTACATCAGGGGATCGCAGATGATTCTTTCTTTGAAGTAAAACATTGTTTAAAAACAGGCAGGGAAATGTTTTACCTCACAAAAAGAATCAGTTGTGATCCCCTGCTGTAATGTTTGTATATTCTTTTGCTTCCCCCTGCCCAGGAGCTATGGAATGATCAGACCAGGTCCCTGTACGATCAGACACGGCAATTACGCCATACATAGCAGGGGCACATTTATAACATCATCTCAACACAGGAACATTTTATTTAAACACATACAATTGTGGAACTTATTATTCCAAAATCTATTGATTAAAATGTACTTTTTTTTGTGAGGAAAACCCCTTTAAGCATCACTCTCCATCCAGCATCCAGGCTCTAAAGAGGTTGTTCTTGAAGAAAGGGAAAAAATAGATGTTGCAGTATGTCTCCAACTTGTTCATTCCATGCCTAGAAAACTTGTTGCTGTCCTTAAAAGTCATGGCGGTCATACAAAACACTACAAGTAGTAGTTTTTGATGTGGGGTGTATACATTTTTGCATTAACAAATTTGAGAAAAACTGAAGATTTTGTAAAAAAAAAATCCTATTTTTATTCTTAATTTAACTGCTGGATACAGACAAACTCCAGGGATAAAAGATGGGAGGTAGCACAGGTGCAACATACTGATGAACAACCACTCACACCGACCATTCATAGGGAAAGGGGTGAATGATTAGAATTTAAATGCACATGAATAAAACCTGTATAATGTGCCAGTCACATAGATGCATGTAGTGCACCATGCTGGCTTATTATGTATAAGAACACACTACAGGGACAAGCATCCTATTTCCCCAACCAACACTACAGAGCCTGGTTGTATCCTGCAAAGATGAAAAATACTAGAGTTATTGGTTTATATTTTGATTATATTAAGAGGAATCTTTGTGTGTGTGAATGAATGCAGAATGGGATGGGGGCCTGGCTGGATACACAAGGGGGGGCCTGGCTGGACACACAAGGGGGGGGGCCTGGCTGGACACACAAGGGGGGGCCTGGCTGGACACACAAGGGGGGGCCTGGCTGGACACACAAGGGGGGGCCTGGCTGGACACACAAGGGGGGAGGCCTGGCAGGACACACAAGGGGGGCCTGGCTGGACACACAAGGGGGGGGCCTGGCTGGACACATGGGAGGGGGAGCCTCCCTGGACACATAAGGGGGGGGCCTGGCTGGACACACAAGGTGGGCCTGGCTGGACACACGAGGGGGAGCCTGGCTGGACACACAAGGGGGGGGGGGCCTGGCTGGACACACAAGAGGGCCTGGCTGGACACACAACTGAGACCTGGCTGGACACATGGGAGGGGGAGCCTGCCTGGACACATAAGGAGGGAGCCTGGCTGGACACATAAGGAAGGAGCCTGGCTGGACACATAAGGAAGGAGCCTGGCTGGACACATGAGGGAGCCTGGCTGGACACACAAGGGGGTGCCTGGCTGGACACATGGGAGGGGTGGCTGGCTGGACACATAAGGGGGAGATTAGCTGGACACATAAGGGGGGAGCCTGGCTGGACACATGGGAGGGGAGGGAACCTGGCTGGACACATAAGGGGGAGCCTGCCTGGACACATAAGGGGGAGCCTGCTGGACACATAAGGGGGTGCCTGGCTGGACACATGGGTGAGGGGGCCTGGCTGGACACATAAATGGGGGGGCTGGCTGGATACATAAGGGGGGGCCTGGCTGAACATGTAAGGATGGGGGGTTTGGCTGGACACATGGGAAGGGGGGCAGGATGGATATATGGGGGGGGCAGGTTGGATATATGGGGGGGCAGGCTGGACACATGGAGGCCAGGATGGATATATGGGGGGGCAGGCTGGACAGATGGAGACCAGGATGGATATATGGGGGGGGGAATGGACACAGAGGCCAGGATGGATATATGGGGGGCAGCTGGACACATGAAGGCCAGGATGGATATATGGGGGGGGCAGGCTCGACACATGGGGGCCAGGATGGATATATGGGGGGGGGGGGCGCAGGCTCGATACACGTGGGCTAGGATAAATATAAAGGGGCCACGCTGGACATATGGGGAACAGAAGGGATATATGGGGGGGAGCCAGGCTGGACAAGCGACTTAATTACTGTTTATGGTGGCGAGTGGGGAACATAATTACTTTAGATTCCAATTATGAACATTATTACTTCTGTAATATAATTTACTTTTTAGGAAACTGTTTTCCATGGGAGGGACCAAAAGTGGGGTCCTGTTACTGTGCAGGGCGGCACTATGTCGCTTTTTTTTCTTCAACTGGTGTAGTGTAGAAGTCAGGGGGGAAAAAGTGGGAATGTGCTCTAGAAGAGATCAGTTATTGATAACTGTGTGTTATTTTCTGCAGAGATGATTCATGACTGGAAGAAGTGATGGCGGTCTGTACCAGATGAAGAAGAAAAGCGAAGATGAAGGACTTCACCTAGAGACATCATTGGTGAGTCAGTGTATTACATGAACACTTACACTATATAGTATATACAGAGCTCCTGTGTATAATGTCACTGGTGATCACTGTATTATTTGTACACTATACACAGAGCTCCTGTTTATAATGTCACTAGTGATCACTATATTATCTGTACACTGACACTACACTGTGTGCAGAATTATTAGGCAAATTGTATTTTAGAGGATTATTTTTATTATTGATCAACAACTATCTTCTCAATCAACCCAAAAGACTCAAATATCCAAGCTTAATATTTTTGGAAGTTGGAGTGGTTTTTTTTTTAGATCTTAGGAGGATATCTGTTTGTGCAGGTAACTATTACTGCGCAGAATTATTAGGCAACTTAATGAAAAAATGAAAAACAAATATAATCCCATCTCACTTGTTTATTTTCACCAGGTAAACCAATATCAGTGCACAAAATTTAGAAATAAACATTTCTGACATGCAAAAACAAAAAAATTAGTGATCAATATAGCCACCTTTCTTTATGATGACACTCAACAGCCTTCCATCCATAGTTTCTGTCAGTTGCTTGATCTGTTGTCGATCAACATTGCGTGCAGCAGTCACCACAGCCTCCCAGACACTGTTCCAAGAGGTGTACTCTTTTCCTTCCCTGTACATCTCACATTTTATAATGGACCACAGGTTCTTTATGGGGTTCAGATCAGGTGAACAATGGGGCCATGTCATTATTTTTTCTTCTTTTAGACCTTTACTGGCCAGCCACTCTGTGGAGTAGTTGAATGCATGTGATGGAGCATTGTCCTGCATAAAAATCATGTTTTTCTTCAACGATACCGACTTCTTACTGTACCACTGCTTGAAGTGAAGAAGTTGTCTTCCAGAAACTGGCAGTAGGTCTGGGAGTTGAGCTTCACTCCATCCTCAACCCGAAAAGGTCCCACAAGTTCATCTTTGATGATACCAGCCCATACCAGTACCCCACCTGCACCTTGCTGGCGTCTGAATCGGAGTGGAGCTCTCTGCCCTTTACTGATCCAGCCTCTGGCCCATCCATCTGGCCCATCAAGAGTAACTCTCATTTCATCAGTCCATAAAACCTTTGAAAAATCAGTCTTAAGATATTTCTTGGCCCATTCTTGAAGTTTTATCTTATGTTTCTTGTTCAAAGGTGGTCGTTTTTCAGCCTCCCTTACCTTGACTATGTCCCTGAGTATCGCACACCTTGTGCTTTTTGATACTCCAGTAACGCTGCAGCGCTGAAATATGGCAAAACTGGTGGCGAATGGCATCTTGGCAGCTTCACGCTTGATTTTCCTCAATTCATGGGCACTTATTTTGCGCCTTTTTTGGCCAACATGCTTCTTGCGACCCTGTTGGCTATTTGCCATGAAACGCTTGATTGTTCGGTGATCACGCTTCAAAAGTTTGGAAATTTCAAGACTGCTGCATCCCTCTGCAAGACATCTCACAATTTTGGACTTTTCAGAGCCAAACAAATCTCTCTTCTGACCCATTTTGCCAAAGGAAAGGAAGTTGCCTAATAATTAAGCACACCTTATATAGGGTGTTGATGTCATTAGTCAACACCCCTCCTCATTACAGAGATGCACATCACCAGATTTACTTAATTGGTAGTTGGCTCTCAAGCCTATGCAGCTTGGAGTAGGACAACATGTATAAAAAGTATCTCGCGATCAAAATACTCATTTGCCTAATAATTCTGCACGCGGTGTATATACAGAACTCCTGTGTATAATGTCGCTGGTGGTAATAACAGTGTTGTTAGTATTGTGGTTTGTATTCATGATCAGCATTGTAGTATTTGGTCACTTTGTGGTGGTGGTAATATGTAGTCCGGTCATGGCGTGGCAGTATTTTTTCCTTGCATGTGGTATTATTGTCACTTTGTGGTGGTAATATGTGGTCTGGTCATGGTGTGGCCGTACTTGTTCTTTGTATGTGGTATTATTCGGTCAGTAAGTGGCGGTAATATGCAGGGCTGTGGAGTCGGTAAGCCAAACCTTCGACCCAGACTCTGATTCCTCAATTTCCATCTTTCCGACTCCGACTCCCTCATACATGGTTCATATTTAAGTGATGAATTTAAAAAAGTCTAGATCCTTAGAACAGGAATAGGACAGACATTTATAGAACATTTCATAACTTTCCCAAATTCTTATGAAAAAAATATTTTCCACAAACTGCATTGAACTACTGTACCCAATTTAGTATATATTTTAGGAGTTGTACCAGAGCGTCAGAGGTACACTTACAAGGGTCTCTGGTGAAAACAAGTAATCACCTCTCCACAGGATAAGTGATAAGTTACTGATTGGTCGGGTCCTGACTGCTGGCATACAATCGGCAGAATGTGAAGCTTTTCTCCCCATTAGACTGGAGCTCATGTGCGACTCGATCACTGATCCAATCATTCCCACAGTGGCTGCGAGCGCTGCTCTTTTTTTGGAAGCCCCCAAGAGAATGAATGGAGCTGCGGTCAGACATCCCATCTGTCACTGCATTTTAAAATGGGGATAAGTGTCCTGACAGGGATAAAACTTCCCCATGCTTCCGATGCTTTTCCAATGTTCGGACCAAAACGATCAATAAGTGATCACCTATCCTGTGGAGCCCATGGATCGGTGATAACTTGCTTTAACCAAAGAACCCCTTTAATGCATACTATCGTAATTGTACATCCCAGTTATAGTATATGCACGGCAGATGTGCCGGAGCCGTCAGTCAATGCTCCACTATAACAGGGATAGCGGATAACAGATATTTGCATATTGCTGTAGGTGGGCACCTAGAGTCAATTACCCCTGTGGGCCCCAGACTCCCCAGTCCGATCCTGGACTACGTCTGGAGACCAGGCTTTTCTGAAATGGAAAACCCCTTTAATAAGTGTTATTTAGTAAAATCATCTTTGATGAATATTAGTATTCAAGCTATATCAAATGGACAGTCATATTTTCTGTGTCCTTCCAATCTCACCTTCTTTATAGCTCGCTCTCCTGCGGTTCGGAGACGTCTTTTCTAACAGCTTCCTAACCTGTCATGTAGAGAGGAGAAAATCTTCTAACATGGAGCACTTAGGCAGACTTTCTTTTTAATGAAACATGAATAGAACCAATCTATCACAACAAATATTGGCAGAATGTAAATTTAAATATAGACATCAACATGAAGGATGAAACAATGTAGTGCTTCACTTGGTCATGCCCATACCCAATACATTTAAATTATGTGTTGAAACAGTTCAAAATGCGTCACACAGACTATCATACACAGTATTTTACCTGCGGTATAAGGAATGGTTCTGGCAATTCGGGAGAGCTGTTCATATTCCCAAAATAAGGATCCGGGTCATCCTCCAGCATGTCAGGAAGTAAGTAGTGTCTAAATATGCACAAAATGTGTCACTATATAATGCAGAAACTAGTTTTACCTTCTATAAATACAGTATTTGCAACAACACATACTACATTAGGAAAAAATATTAGTAATTTAACTAACTACATGGAAAGGTATTATGCCATTCAATATGAGTGCTTTCATTTCCACATACAGTACAGACCAAAGGTTTGGATACACCTCATTTAAATATTTTTCTGTATTTTCTTGACTATGGAAATTGTACATTCACACTGAAGGCATCAAAACTATGAATTAACACATGTGGAATTATATACTTAACAAAAAAGTGTGAAACAACTGAAAATATGTCTTATATTCTAGGTTCTTCAAAGTAGCCACCTTTTGCTTTGATGACTGCTTTGCACACTCTTGGCATTCTCTTGATGAGCTTCAAGAGGTAGTCACCAGAAATGGTTTTCACTTCACAGGTGTGCCCTGTCAGGTTTAATAAGTGGGATTTCTTGCCTTATAAATGGGGTTGGGACCATCAGTTGTGTTGTGCAGAAGTCAGGTGGATACACAGCTGATAGTCCTACTGAATAGACTGTTAGAATTTGTATTATGGCAAGAAAAAAGCAGCTAAGTAAAGAAAAACGAGTGGCCATCATTACTTTAAGAAATGAAGGTCAGTCAGTCCAAAAAAATGGGCAAACTTTGAAAGTGTCCCCAAGTGCAGTTGCAAAAACCATCAAGCGCTACAAAGAAACTGGCTCACATGAGGAGCACCCCAGGAAAGGAAGACCAAGAGTCACCTCTGCTTCTGAGGATAAGTTTATCCGAGTCACCAGCCTCAGAAATCGCAGGTTAACAGCAGCTCAGATTAGAGACCAGGTCAATGGTACACAGAGTTCTAGCAGCAGACACATCTCTTCAACAACTGTTAAGAGGAGACTTTGTGCAGCAGGCCTTCATGGTAAAATAGCTGCTAGGAAACCACTGCTAAGGACAGGCAACAAGCAGAAGAGACTTGTTTGAGCTAAAGAACACAAAGAATGGACATTAGACCAGTGGAAATCTGTGCTTTGGTCTGATGAGTCCAAATTTGAGATCTTTGGTTCCAACCACCGTGTCTTTGTGCGACGCAGAAAAGGTGAATGGATGGACTCTACATGCCTGGTTCCCACCGTGAAGCATGGAGTAGGAGGTGTGATGGTGTGGGGGTGCTTTGCTGGTGACACTGTTGGGCATTTATTCAAAATTGAAGGCATACTGAACCAGCATGGCTACCACAGCATCTTGCAGCGGCATGCTATTCCATCCAGTTTGGATTTAGTTGGACCATCATTTATTTTTCAACAGGACAATGACCCCAAACACACCTCCAGGCTGTGTAAGGGCTATTTGACCAAGAAGGAGAGTGATGGGGTGCTACGCCAGATGACCTGGCCTCCACAGTCACCAGACCTGAACCCAATCGAGATGGTTTGGGGTGAGCTGGACCGCAGAGTGAAGGCAAAAGGGCCAACAAGTGCTAAGCATCTCTGGGAACTCCTTCAAGATTGTTGGAAGACCATTTCTGGTGACTACCTCTTGAAGCTCATCAAGAGAATGCCAAGAGTGTGCAAAGCAGTCATCAAAGCAAAAGGTGGCTACTTTGAAGAACCTAGAATATAAGACATATTTTCAGTTGTTTCACACTTTTTTGTTAAGTATATAATTCCACATGTGTTAACTCATAGTTTTGATGCCTTCAGTGTGAATGTACAATTTTCATAGTCATGAAAATACAGAAAAATCTTTAAATGAGAAGGTGTGTCCAAACTTTTGGTCTGTACTGTATGTAATCCATGTCAATAAAGTATTAGAAGACAATAATACAGCTGAGACTGTGCACCACTAAAGTAGCGTTTTCTCCAATAGACAAATATGATTAAAAGTGCAGAACAGAGGCTCATTTTTAGGCACCGTGCTATGTAAGCGCATGACTGAGGACATAAACCAGTTTATTCCAACGCATTGTCTACTATACCTCATGGGTTATATATACTGAAAGTGAATGAAGTGAGGCTGAATGGCACCAGCCAAGACGTGGAGAGATGAAACCAAGACTAATTGCCCCAACTACTCCCCCATAAAGCCCTCTATGCTCTCCAGCTTAACCTGTCAGAATTTGCCACCACCAATACATGATTAGATTACAACTATTTAGTGAGGATGGCTAAACTGTCTTTATCTTCTTCATACATGTGTGCCAGGAGCAGTCTTATTCTCATCAGTAACTGTCATAGGTCATTTTGCTTTTCACAGTGTAGATCTTGTGTGGTACAGACCATGCAATTCAATCAAATGCACTCATTTCTTGTGACCCTCCTCAGGAAAGACAAAGACATGTAATTCTGAAGGAGTCTCTATGAGAACAACTTAATAAATTAATACTAGCAAAATGATGTAGTCTGGTGGACAAGTGACCGAATTAATTAAAAAAAAAAGTTTTACTAGGCTGCTACTTTTAGTTAAAAAATATCTACAAATTGTAAAACACTTACTGTACAGTAGGTGGTAAATCCAGGTGGGCTGTAGATAGAGGGGTGACAAAAAAGGGAAGGGATGGTCACTTCCTCTGAGAGATGAACAGATTTTTAAAGGATGAAAATGGCACAAATAAAACAGCAACAGGAGACATCAGAAAACATGTTTGAAATAAAAGAAAACTCTCTTCTAAACTCTAGCAGCTCTGGGCCTAGCTGGTTTGATACACATCCCTTGCCTGGCGCATGTGCTGAATTTGGTGGTGTAGAGCTTCCTTAAAAATGACCCACATATGTCAGAGGTGCTGCTGAAAGTGAGGGCAGCATGTGCATGCTTTTGGCGTTCTCACCCTGCGGCTGCCGACCTGCCTGCGCTGCAGCATCACTTCTACCTTCACACTCACTGCCTCTTATGCAATGTGCCAAGATGGAACTCCACCTTACATATGCTGGAGAGACTGTGTGAGCAGCAGCAGGCAATGGTGGAGTTTCAGCTGCAGCACGCACGGGGGTGAGATGCTGTGAAGAACAACACCACTTAACCACCAATGAATGGGCTTCCATGAAGGACGTTTGTGCCGTGTTGCGCTGCTTCGAATACTCCAATATAGCCAGTGCTGATGACACCATCATGAGCGTTACTATACCTCTTCTATTAAGAAATTGAAAAAACTGATAAATAGCCTATTTTGGGGAAAAGGGGTGGTTATGTGGGAGAGAATAATCGCCCTAGTAGTCTATATCCCAATCCACGTGTTAGTGGACCCCAGAAGGACAAAAGAGGGATTTAATTCCAAAAATATCAATTTTATTAGAAATTTTAAAAATGACATCATAATTCACAATATAAGAGAAGGGAAGAAGAAGAGGTGGTAGGTAAACCATAGGGGCAGGTTTTAAGGAATAAAATCCTGCCAGGAGACTAATATACCTAAACCAGCATAGAAGGTAAGCCAGGTACGCGTACTAGCTGCTATTTAAAAGATAATGGAAGGATCATATCAATCTATGTCCACACTAGTAATAACAGTGAGGTATAAAGCATGGTATACAAGATAATAATATTGATATGTGGGCATATGGCAGCATATATCAGATCATATAGCAGTGATATATGGGTAAGAGCATTAAACAAATAGCATTAGATAGATAGCATAAAACATGTACACCGGTGATACATAAGTGTAAATAGATCGATAGTGCTATTGATATAGTATTACTGTCTAGTCTGGAGCTGTCTAGTCTGGAGCTGCGGCTCTATAGAAAATCAATTACCTTGTGCCATATGAGAAGTGATAAAGCAGCGTGTCCTGGAGAGCTGGGGGGGATGTGGAGCTCACTTCTCATATGGCACAAGGTAATTGATTTTCTATAGAGCCGCAGCTCCAGACTAGACAGCTCCAGACTAGACAGTAATACTATATCAATAGCACTATCGATCTATTTACACTTATGTATCACCGGTGTACATGTTTTATGCTATCTATCTAATGCTATTTGTTTAATGCTCTTACCCATATATCACTGCTATATGATCTGATATATGCTGCCATATGCCCACATATCAATATTATTATCTTGTATACCATGCTTTATACCTCACTGTTATTACTAGTGTGGACATAGATTGATATGATCCTTCCATTATCTTTTAAATAGCAGCTAGTACGCGTACCTGGCTTACCTTCTATGCTGGTTTAGGGATATTAGTCTCCTGGCAGGATTTTATTCCTTAAAACCTGCCCCTATGGTTTACCTACCACCTCTTCTTCTTCCCTTCTCTTATATTGTGAATTATGATGTAATTTTTAAAATTTCTAATAAAATTGATATTTTTGGAATTAAATCCCTCTTTTGTCCTTCTGGGGTCCACTAACACGTGGATTGGGATATAGACTACTAGGGCGATTATTCTCTCCCACATAACCACCCCTTTTCCCCAAAATAGGCTATTTATCAGTTTTTTCAGTTTTCTAGGGATTACTGACCATATATATATTCTTTATGGCCAGCTTGTAGGTTTTCATTCTATTAAGAAATTGACAGAGAAATTAATTGGGTATCTTGAAAATAATTTCATGTAAATATCATTATACCCTATTTACATTAATTTCAAGGATCACATTTAGAAGAAATTCATATTCAATTATATAAATATAATGAAAAAAATGGGGTGCTGACTTCATACAATGCTGGCCAAAAGTATTGGCACCCCTGCAATTCTGTCAGATAATACTCAGTTTCTTCCTGAAAATGATTGCAATCACAAATTCTTTGGTATTATTCTCTTCATTTAATTTGTCTTCAATGAAAAAAACACAAAAAGAATTGTCCTAAAGCCAAATTGGATATAATTCCTCACCAAACCTATAAATGGGGGTGGACAAAAGTATTGGCACCCTTTGAAAAATCATGTGATTCTTCTCTAATTCGTGTAATTAACAGCACCTGTAACTTACCTATGGCACCTAACAGGTGTTGGCAATAACTAAATCACACTTGCAGCCAGTTAACATGGATTAAAGTTGACTCAACCTCTGTCCTGTGTCCTTGTGTGTACCACATTGGGCATGGAGAAAAGAAAGAAGACCAAAGAACTGTCTGAGGACTTGAGAAACCAAATTGTGAGAAAGCATGAGCAATCTCAAGGCTACAAGTCCATCTCCAAAGACCTGAATGTTCCTGTGTCTTCCATGCGCAGTGTCATCAAGAAGTTTAAAGCCCATGGCACTGTAGCTAACCTCCCTAGATGTGGACGGAAAAGAAAAATTGACGAGAGATTTCAACGCAAGATTGTGCGGATGGTGGATAAAGAACCTCGACTAAAATCCAAACAAGTTCAAGCTGCCCTGCAGTCCGAGGGTACAACAGTGTCAACCCGTACTATCACTCAGCGTCTGAATGAAAAGGGACTGTATGGTAGGATACCCAGGAAGACCGCACTTCTTACCCCGAGACATAAAAAAGCCAGGCTGGAGTGTGCCAAAACTTACCTGAAAAAGCCTAAAACGTTTTGGAAGAATGTTCTCTGGTCAGATGAGACAAAAGTAGAGCTTTTTGGGAAAAAGCATCAACATAGAGTGTACAGGAAAAAAAAAGAGGCTTTCAAGAAAAGAACACGGTCCCTACAGTCAAACATGGCGGAGGTTCCCTGATGTTTTGGGGTTGCTTTGCTGCCTCTGTCACTGGACTGCTTGACCGTGTGCATGGCATTATGAAGTCTGAAGACTACCAACAAATTCTGCAGCATAATGTAGGGCCCAGTGTGAGAAAGCTGGGTCTCACTCAGAGGTCATGGGTCTTCCAGCTGGACAATGACCCAAAACACACTTCCAAAAGCACTATAAAATGGTTTGAGAGAAAGCACTGGAGACTTCTAATGTGGCCAGCAATGAGTCCATACCTGAATCCCATAGAACACCTGTGGAGAGATCTCAAAATGGCAGTTTGGAGAAGGCACCCTTCAAATATCAGGGACCTGGAGCAGTTTGCGAAAGAAGAATGGTCTACAATTCCAGCAGAGCATTGTAAGAAACTCATTGATGGTTACCGGAAGCGGTTGTTCGCAGTTATTTTGGCTAAAGGTTGTGCAACCAAGTATTAGGCTGAGGGTGCCAATACTTTTGTCTGGCCCATTTTTGGAGTTTTGTGTGAAATGATCAATTATTTGATTTTTGCTTCATTCTCTTTTGTGTTTTTTCCTTGCAAGCAAATTAAATGAAGAGAGTAATACCAAAGAATTTGTGATTGCAATCATTTTCAGGAAGAAACTGAGTATTATCTGACAGAATTGCAGGGGTGCCAATACTTTTGGCCACCACTGTGTATACATGGATTGGTGGGGGGGAGGAAGCATATATACATGGATTGGTGGGGGGGGGGCAACATATATACATGGATTTTGGCATATACCAAGATGGGAGTGAGCACATTCTTTATTTCTGCAGTCTCATACCCTGCTCCTTTCTGTGGCTGCTCTATGCTGCCCTCACCAGCTCTCTGTACGAGTTGTTTTTCCTAAACTAAATCCTCAGTATTCGGGTTAATTTGCCATATTGGCACTTTACGATAAATAAGTGGGTTTTGGGTTGCAGTTTGGGCACTCGGTCTGTAAAAGGTTTGCCATCACTGCAATATACTGTTGAGACAGTTGACCCCCGAGAGCATGGATTGGGACACTCCGCTACCATCCCAGAAACAACAAAGGTGGGAGATATGGAAGAAGTCTCTGAAGGTCTTAGAGCATGTCCAAGTCTCACGCAGTTATTCCCTAAGCACCCTTTCAGCCTCCACCAGGAGAGAAATCCACATTTTCTCCGACGCATCTACAGAGGCCATAGCTGCAGTAGCCTACCTGAAAACCTCAGAAAGCAACAACAAGGTACATTGTGGATTCATCCTTGGCAAGGCAAAACTAACACTGAAACCGTCTCACTCTGTACCAATACTCAAACTTTGTGCTGCCGTACAGGCAGTGGAATTAGCTGAAGCTATAAAGGATGAAATTGACATTGTGATTGATTCATTTACATTCTACACAGACAGTAGAGCGGTACTTGGTTACATTTACAACCAAAAAAACAATTTTACGTCTACATCAGCAATAGAGTAGAGCGTATCAGAAGCTTTTCTATCCCTGAATACTGGCACTACGTCTCTACTGACCTGAACCCAGCTGACCGAGGGACAAGATTCACAGCCGCGTCTAAGCTCAATGACAACATGTGGCTGTCACCTCCAAGTCTCTTATATAAGGATTCTAGTTCAAAGGACATCAACAACACTTATAAGCTGGTGGAACCGGAGTCTGAAAAAGAGATCAGACCAATCACCTCTACTCGCTACACTTCTGTGATGCCAAAATCAAAACTAAGATCTCACCGCTTTGAAAGCTTCTCAAAATGGTCAGCTGTTGTGCGGGCCATAGCTCGTCTTGTTCACATCGCTCATTCCTTTGCCAGTGACAAATCATCAGTGTTGTGGCTGGCACATGTGTAGAGGATACCCTACTGTTGCTGACATCAGACATGCCGAGCAATTCAGCGGTGAGTGCAACAAGAATATGGTCACGAGATCGACAGTATCACAAAAGGGTACCAGCCTGTCCAAGAACAGTTTACTGCTTGAATTGAACCCAGTGGTCGATCATTACGGACTGTTAAAGGTGGATGGTCATATAGAGAAGTCTGATCTATGTAATAAGGAGCAGAATCGTATCATCATTCCGGGTCGGCACTACAATGCTACGCTATTGTTCCATCACCATCATGAAAAAGTGCAGCACCAAGGCAGACAGTTTACCGAAGGCATCATAAGGTCCGCTGGCCTCTGGATCGTGGGGATGAAGAGATGTGTCTCCTCAGAGCTCCATAAATGCTTTATGTGAGAAAAAGTAAGAAGAAAACACTAACATCTACAGATGGCAAATCTCCCAGCAGATCAGCTAAACACAGACCAGCCATGCACATATGTCGGAGTAGATGTTTTTGGACCATGGTCGGTTGTTACAAGAAGGACCCGTGGTGGAGCCGCAAAAAGTAAGTGGTGGGCTGTGCTTTTCACCTGTCTTAGCATCCAAGCAGTTCACATTGAGGTAATTGAATCCATGGATTCCTCTTGCTTCATAAATGCTCTCAGAAGATTCTTTTCTATCTGGGGACCAGCCAAATAGCTCAGATCTGACTGTGGCACTAACTTTGTGGGAGCGTGCAAGGAACTACAGTTAGACAACTTCTAGACTGACAATGGGTGCACTTGGGTGTTCAACCCTCCTCATTCATCGCATATGGGAGGATCCTGGGAACGCATGATTGGCATTGCTCGAGGAATCCTTGATTCGATGTTGCTGGATCATAAGCTACCTCTCACCCATGAAGTCCTGGTTACCTTCCTTGCTGAAGTGTCTGCTGTGATAAATGCAAGACCATTGGTACCATTATCATCGGACCCCAAAGCTCCAATGATTCTTACTCCTGCCACACTTCTTACTCAGAAGGTTGGAGATGCTGAAATCCCTCCAGGGAAGTTTGTGGACAGAGACATTTACAGGTGTCAGTGGAAACAGGTACAACACTTTTCTAATGTCTTTTGGCACCGCTGGAAGGCTGAATACCTGCACTTACTTCAAACCAGTCACAAATGGCAGACTGCAAAACCTAACCTCCAAGAGGGAGACCTCATCCTCCTTAAAGATAAAGAAGCTCATCGCAATGACTGGCCAATGGGTCTTATCACCAAGGTTACACCAAGCAATGATGGAAAGACTTGTAAGGTAGAAGGCAAGGTCATCTCGCGTTTTCTTTCGTCCAGTCACTGAACTTCTACTCCTTTTACAAAAGGAGGTCATCACATGAAAGACACTGCTTCAGGACACAGCTTACGACGGAGAGCCTACCGCCATATACTTCCAGCTGTGTTGGGACATTTGAACTTTTCCCAGTGGATTCTTAGGTTGGTGGAAGTGTTTGCACATTGCGGCTTCCCCAATCCGAAGATGGGTTTCTGTTTTGGACTCGGATTATCCGGCTGTTGAAGACTTCAATGGAAAATTGGACTACAACTATTACTGTTATTGTTGTTTGCTTGTGTATTTTCTTTTGTCTTTCAGGTCTACCATGACATTCCCAGAAAACATCACATTAAACGAATCATTAAAATCTAAAGATTTCAGACGGGGAGTGTTACGTCCCATGAATGGGAAATTTGCTGACTATATACTGAACTTTTTACAGTTGCTGTGTATTACTGTTTGATTGCATTGCTGCAAGGTTCACCTTCCTTGAAGTTTGTCCCTTCTCTCTCCCTGTCTCCCTCTTATGTGACTGTGATGTAGCTAGCCCCTCCCTTCTTCTTCCAGCCTTTCCTAATTCTCAATCTTGCAACAATTAGGAGCTCATGTGCTTACAGCCTGTCTCAGGAAAAGTTATTTTTACTTGCTGTTGATGCATGCATTCTTACAAGATTTCTCAAGATAAATAAAGCTTCTTCTGAATTCTTTACAACGTGCCTGCCTGCAGCCGAGTTAAAGCTATCTGTGTCCATCTCCCTTGTAAGTAAAGGTGAAGACACAGCACCCTATATTTACAGCACAGCCATGGGGACAGAATATTCCTCTTGGAGATTATTGTAGGTTTAATCGTTTTCTTTTTGTTTGACAGCTGTCACACACTAAAAGACGCTTTTTTTTTGGCATCACTATATTTTGAGAGCTATAATTTTTCCAGATTTTGTCCAACAGCGTCATGTGAGGGCTTGTTTTACGGAACGAGTTGACATTTTATTGGTATCATTCTCAGGCACATGACATTTTTTGATCGCTTTCTATTCTGATTTTTGGGGCGCCAATCCAAGGGCAGAGAGGGCTTCCTCCCTATACAAGCTCTCTAAATGCTCCGATCGATGTCTATCGCCATGAGGTATCCATACGTCCAAGTTTGTTAAAGTGAACCTGTCAGCAGGATTGTGCTTAGAAAACTACATACACTGTCAGGTGGGCGCCGTTAAACTGAGTAAAATGATACCTTGGATGTTGTAATACGTCCAGTGGTTCTTTTATCATCTTTAGTTTCAGTTCTGCTGCCATAATGATATGTATGTGCTCTGGTGCTCTGCTTCTGTATTCATGTATTCCTATCTCTTTCCTCTGACAGGTCACTGTGCTTTCAGTGACCTGCCTACTCTTTTACATACTGCCTGTGTAATTTCTCTGCCCATGTGAAATTTACATCCCCAACATGGACGCCCGCGCATGTGCAGTAGCATCTTTTGGTTGCCGAGAGATGCTACTGTGCACACGCGAGCACCATTTTACTCAAAAGTCTGAGCATAGGGAACATGGTACCATAGAGCAGGACTTGAAAGAAGAGCACCATGAATCTAGCACTCAAGGTTAAACGGCGCACACGCGAACAACATAATTAAAGAAATAGGGCATGGTAGATGTGTAGAATGAGTCAGAAGGATAAAACAAAGAAAAAGAAAGAATACAGAAAAGGGGAAATGGGATGGCAAACATAGACAAGAAAAGTAAGAGCCAAAAGTAAGTTTTTTTTTATACCTGGTGAAGCGTTCAAATGACCTAAAGGAAGACAAAAGGGGGAAAAAAACAATTAGGATATATATGTAGGAAACACATAAAATTACAGTACAGACCAAAAGTTTGGACACACCTTCTCATTTAAAGATTTTTCTGTATTTTCATGACTATGAAAATTGTACATTCACACTGAAGGCATCAAAACTATGAATTAACACATGTGGAATTATATACTTAACAAAAAAGTGTGAAACAACTGAAAATATGTCTTATATTCTAGGTTCTTCAAAGTAGCCACCTTTTGCTTTGATGACTGCTTTGCACACTCTTGGCATTCTCTTGATGAGCTTCAAGAGGTAGTCACCGGAAATGGTTTTCACTTCACAGGTGTGCCCTGTCAGGTTTAATAAGTGGGATTGCCTTATAAATGGGGTTCGGACCATCAGTTGTGTTGTGCAGAAGTCAGGTGGATACACAGCTGATAGTCCTACTGAATAGACTGTTAGAATTTGTATTATGGCAAGAAAAAAGCAGCCAAATAAAGAAAAATGAGTGGCCATCATTACTTTAAGAATTGAAGGTCAGTCAGTGCGAAAAATTGGGAAAACTTTGAAAGTGTCCCCAAGTGCAGTTACAAAAACCATCAAGCGCTACAAAGAAACTGGCTCACATGAGGACCGCCCCAGGAAAGGAAGACCAAGAGTCACCTCTGCTTCTGAGGATAAGTTTATCCGAGTCATCAGCCTCAGAAATCGCAGGTTAACAGCAGCTCAGATTAGAGACCAGGACAATGCCACACAGAGTTCTAGCAGCAGACACATCTCTACAACAAGTGTTAAGAGAAGACTTTGTGCAGCAGGCCTTCATGGTAAAATAGCTGCTAGGAAACCACTGCTAAGGACAGGCAACAAGCAGAAGAGACTTGTTTGGGCTAAAGAACATAAGGAATGAACATTAGACCAGTGGAAATCTGTGCTTTGGTCTGATGAGTGCAATTTGAGATCTTAGGTTCCAACCACTGTGTCTTTGTGCGACGCAGGAAAGGTGAACGGATGGACTCTACATGCCTGGTTCCCACCGTGAATTATGGAGGAGGAGGTGTGATGGTGTGGGGGTGCTTTGTTGGTGACACTGTTGGGGATTTATTCAAAATTGAAGGCATACTGAACCAGCATGGCTACCACAGCATCTTTCAGGGGCATGCTATTCCATCCAGTTTGCGTTTAGTTGGACCATCATTTATTTTTCAACAGGATAATGACACCAAACACACCTCCAGGCTGTGTAAGGGCTATTTGACCAATAAGGAGAGTGAAGGGGTGCTACGCCAGATGACCTGGCCTCCACAGTCACCAGACCTGAACCCAATCAAGATGGTTTGGGGTGAGCTGGACCGCAGAGTGAAGGCAAAAGGGCCAACAAGTGCTAAGCATCTCTGGGAACTCCTTCAAGATTGTTGGAAGACCATTTCCGGTGACTACCACTTGAAGGTCATCAAGAGAATGCCAAGAGTGTGCAAAGCAGTCATCAAAGCAAAAAGTGGCTACTTTGAAGAACCTAGAATATAAGACATATTTTCAGTTGCTTCACACTTTTTTGTTAAGTATATAATTCCACATGTGTTAATTCATAGTTTTGATGCCTTCAGTGTGAATGTACAATTTTCATAGTCATGAAAATACAGAAAAATCTTTAAATGAGGTGTATCCAAACTTTTGGTCTGTACTGTATGTATTTAACAGTAAAATTATGTCAACAGATATCGCTAATCCACTGGTTAAATAACACAGAGGAAACAAAGGAATATGTTAATCAATAAGACAGTTCATACTCTGGATTGAGGCCATATGCCTGCCTCTCCTTCAATCTGTGTATTCTGTTGCCACCTCGCCTTTTCAAAGGAATAGACTCCAAGTAGCGTAATTGTGAAACGTTATGTCCGGCAGAAACAAGATGAAAGGGAACTGGCAGCATTGTCCTCTTACACCTAATGGTAGATTTATGCTGAGGTGCGCTTTTAAGGGGTTGTACACTAATATTTAAAATATGCCAAAGCGTTTTTATAATGAAAAGCAACTTCTTTATAATTACCTTCCTCTGTCAGTGAGCGGCGCTATCACTGGCCGCTCACAGGCAGCACGTGAACCCCCGCTGACGTCCCGTTTATTGAGGCGTGACTCAGCGCTGGGGTCCCCGTGGTGGCTTCTGGGTTGAAGGCGGGGTTACCCCACCGTGTCACACCCAGCATCCACCGCGCGTTTTCCCAATGAATGGGGAGAGGGACAGCATGCGGTGGATGCTGGGTATGACTTGAGGGGATAACCCCGCACACAACCCAGCAGCCACCATGGAACGCGGAAGAGAGAGATCCCCGGCAGCAGTCTGGACTTGTCGTGACATCAGCGGATGTCAGAGCCGGCTGCAGCCGGGGGTTAAGTGATGCCTGTGAGCGGTCAGTCATAGCGCCACTCACAGGCAGAAAAGGAAGAGGGAGGCAATTACAAAGAAGCAGCTTTTCAACATAAAAATGCTTTGCCATATTTTACATAGTAGTGGACAACCCCTTTAAGTACCAGGGACCTGGGTGTATGGATATGTCCAAATCCATAAAGGGGTTAATTAATGCAAAATGGAATGAAAGAATTAAAAATGCCATTAAGTCAAATTCCATTTAGCTAATATGTTACTTTAGACCCAAATTTTAGCCTGCACAATTTATTATGTAATTTCTCCTAAACGCAGCATTGCCCCATACATAGCAGACACTAATATTTTCTAGCTATATACAGTACATAGCATTAAGGGTAAACAATTAAAGCGGTTGTGCCACCATAAAGAATACAGTTAACCACCCAGAAAAGGTGGAAATAAATAGTTTTGTAATTTACAGTGATTCAAAATTATGCTTCATTCAAAAGTTACCAAGCTTTTACTTTTATGAATGCTGCTCTCTGGCGCCCCCTGGCGTTATTCCATTACGTTCTGGTAGTGGGTGATCAGCTGGTCGGGTTTGGGCAGTTCCTGTCATAAGAGCTCCCAACCGGCAGTCTGCACAATGTATTGCAAGAAAAGAAATGAAAAATTCCATCTCCAAAAACGTTGTATTAAAAAATTCCAAGTTGTTATTACATCATTTTAACATCTGATGAGGTCACAAGGTACATGGGGATTCACATAGCAACGCGTTTCCAATGCCAACCAGCTTTCTTTGTCAAGCTACTATGACATGATTCTGTGATCTTTTAAATATTTCTGAAACCAATATGATGCAGTGACTGGGATTGTATACGAGGGATGTGATATATCCCCCAGAATGTGTACAGAGACCTATTAAATCCATTGGAGTGCATTGCAGTCACACGCTCACCTCCGGCTGCAATGCAGGAATGAAGGTGAGCATTGACCTGGTCAGGCTATCTGGCTAAGGCAGATTAAGTAAAACCCGGCAGGGCCTTCATTTCTTGGGGGAGGCTACAGGAAGGCAGTGGGGCGGCCTCCTCCCTCCAAGCCGGGTTTTCCAGTGGCTCTTGCCACAGGTCCTTTAAAAACCCTGCACTAAGGATTAGTGTGGTTCTATGTTGGAACCTGCTAGGAGCATAGCAGGAAAGCTCATCAGGATTGAGTGTGGCTGAACCCACGCCTGGGAAGGCTCTGCACCTGTCAGGCTCTGAGTGGCCCGGCGCGGCCGTTGCCTATGGCAACCGTTGTTTAAGGACTTGTGTTATCCCAGAGGACTTTTCTGTTTACCGGTGAGTTGCTGAATAAAGCTGTTTATATTGGACTTGCTTGGGTCACTGCCTCAGTTACTGCAGGTTGTGAACACCGCTGCCTTACAGCTTGGTGGAGAATGCGGGCATAGTGACTGAGGCATACCCCACTGGCCGCTGCATGACCACAATCCGGCCGGCCACCTTTCAGCCCCACCCCGTGGACAAAATGGAGGAGCTGTTAAAGCAGCTGGTACTTACCCAGCAGCAGCAGCTGCAGTCTCAGAGGTAGGAGCTGGAACAGCAGCATAATCAGCAGCAGCAGCTACTGTACCAGCAGCAGCAAAAACCAAAGAACTGTTGCTGCAACAGATTGCTGCCCTGCGGGAGACGCCGACGGCACCAGCCCCGGAACGTCGCGAGGCCAGGGACAAGGTTCGCTCAGCGTTGAGGAAGATGGGACCGGAGGACGATGTGGAAGCCTTCCTGACCATTTATGAGCGCACAGAGGAGCGGGAAAACCTACCGGATGGCCAGTGGGCAGAAGTGGTGGCTCAGTTTCTGGTCGGCGATGCCCAAAAGGCCTTCTTCGACCTAAGTCGGGAGGACGCCCAGGACGACCAGAGACTGAAAGGTGAGATCCTTGCCCGACTGGGAGTCAATACATACGTGAGGGCTCAGCATGTAATTTCATAGGCTTATGTGGAGACCCGACACGCCCGGTCTCAGGCTTATGAACTCCTGCAGCTAGTAAAGAGGTTGCTCCAGCCTGAGACTTTGTCTCCAGCCCAGATGGTGGAGAGGGTGGTGGTTGACCGGCTGGTGAGGACTCTGCCAGCCGCTATCCAAAGTTGGGTGGGGCAAGGGGACTCCAGCACACTCGACCAGGTGGTCAGCCTGATCGAGCGCTACTCGGCCATTCAGGACTTTATCCAGGACTCTGACCCCTGTCACACCGATCCCTGCCAACTCAGGAACCTGGAAAGGGGTCGCGCCCCTCTGCTGAGGACAGTCAGCACCGTACCCGTGCTGAAGGGGTACCCCGAAATGAGAGTCGCAGGAGACCTGTTCCCTCCCAAACAGTCATAAGACCTAACAGTACCTCCACCATTAGGTGCTGACGGTGTCAGGGGAAGGGACATGTGGTTGCTAACTGCCCCCTAACTACGGAACCCATGGACTGCGGGATTATCCACCCGGTCTCAATGTACGCCCAGACTGTCTGCACTGCGAGCGCCGACCCCTCTGACAGTGAACCCCAACTGTGCCAGGTACTGGTTAATGGGTACCCCACAGAGGCCCTCCTAGATTCGGGGAGCCTAGTGACTTTGGTACATGGGTCGATGGTGGCAGGAGACAACCTCAGTGGACGGACTGTCGGGGGTTGTGTGCATCCATGGGGACCTCCGAGAGTACCCAACCACAGGTAGTTTAATCCAAGCCATGTGGAGACATAAAACATGTGGTGGGGGTGGTAAAAACTCTTCCCTATGGGACTGTGTTGGAAAGAGACTTGCCCCTGTTCTGGACTCTGTGGAAAAACAAAATCCACTCTCCCCCGATAAAATGTATTACAGGCGCTGTACCCGACGAACCTGATTCAGGGGTACCTGCCGTAGTGGTATCCAACCTAGGGACAGAGTGTGACCCCGATAGGTTTCCCCTAGAGGTGCTGGCAGGAGAGGTCGAGGAGACCCCATCGATCCCCGAGCTGGAAGTGTCCCGGGACACGTTTGGGACAGTTCAGCTACAGGATGCCACTCTGACTCGCAGGAAAGGGTGTTAGAGGTAAATGGCGTAGCTCAACAGCCCCGTGCAGATACTGTATTTACACGCATGGTAGTCAAGAGTGAGTTGCTCTATAGGGTAGACAAAATCAGGGACCAGGTCGTGGAACAGTTAGTGGTATCTCAGTTGTACCATCTGCAGTTGGCACACACACACCAGCTGGGTGGACAATTGGGGGTTAAAAAGACGTAAGAGCGTATCTTGCAGCGGTTCTTTTGGCTGGGGATTTACGCGGAGGTCCAAAAGTACTGTGAATCCTGCCCTGAATGTCAGTTGACCACACCCACCGCAAGTTTCCGTAGCTCATTGGTACCCCTGCCAGTAATAGAGGTACCTTTTGAACGGATTGCAATGGACTTGGTAGGGTCCATTGTAAAATCCGCTCGTGGCCACCAACATATACTGGTGGTCGTTGACTGTGCCACCCGGTGCCCGGAGGCTATACCGATACGCCACACCTTGGCATAACAAATTGCACAGGAGCTGTTTGCTATGTTCTGTCGCCTTGGACTACCTAAGGAGATCCTGATGGATTAGGGGACCCCTTTTAAGTCCAAAATCACAAGGGAACTGTGCAAACTGCTAAAAATTAAACAATTGCGCACCTCGGTGTACCAACCTCAAACCGAAGGGGCTAGTAGAACGGTTCAATAAAACCCTCAAGTTCATGTTAAAAAAGGTGGTTTCTAAGGACGGAAGGGATTGGGACATGTTGCTACCCTATTTGATGTTCGCCATCCGTGAGGTACCCCAGGCTTCCACAGGGTTCTCTCCCTTTGAGTTATTGTACGGCAGACACCCTAGAGGTCTGTTGGACGTAGCCAAAGAGACGTGGGAACAAGAGCCGACTCCACATAGGAGTATAACTGAACACGTGGCTAGCATGCAGGACCGGATCGCGGCGGTCATGCCCATCGTGAAAGAACATTTGTTAGATGCCCAGGCAGCCCAGAGGTGCACATATATTAAAAGAGCCAGAGTCAGGTCTTTTAACAAGGGCGATTGGGTGTTAGTACTTGTACCCACAGCCGAGAGTAAGCTCATGGTCAAGTGGCAAGGGCCATATGAGGTTCGAGAAAAGGTGGGGGAGGTAAATTACCGGTGTATCAGCCCGGAAGGAGGAAACGGGAGCAGCTTTATCATGTAAACCTGCGAAAACCTTGGAAAGATCGAGAGTGGTTAGTTACAGACATCACTCCGGGCATATCACCAGAGAGTTCTCTACCTTCAGCAAGGGATGCGTCCGGGGGAGAGGTCAGGATAAGTGATGCTCTCACTAAACAGCAGCGACGGGCGGCTCGCTCACTGGTGCAGCAGAATACCGACGTGTTCTCAGAGCTACCGGGTAGGACTACAGTTCTCCAACATGACATTGTCACCGAACCTGGGGTAAGGGTGCGAATGAGACCGTACCGGGTACCCGAAGCCCGGAGGCAAGCCATCACGGCTGAGGTAAAACAGATGCTCCAGTTAGGCGTCATCGAGAAATGACGGAGTGGGCTAGCCCCATCGTACTGATTACGAAACCAGACGGATCGTTACGCTTCCGTAACGATTTCCGAAAACTAAATGAAGTGTCGAAGATTGACCTTTATCCAATGCCCAGGGTGGATGAACTGATTGAGAGACTGGGGTAGGCCCAGTACTTTACCATGCTCGATCTCACTAAGGGTTACTGGCAGGTACCTCTCACGAAATCGGAGGAGGAAAAGACCGCCTTCATAACTCCGGAGGGTCTATATCACTATGCGGTCTTACCTTTTGGGTTACATGTGGCCCTGGCTACATTCCAGAGGTTGATGGACATAGTGCTCAAGTCTCATCAGGAGTACGCCTCCGCATATCTAGATGATATTACCATCTTTAGCACCGACTGGCATACGCATCTATCCCAGGTACAAGCAGTGCTGGATTCTCTCAGAGCAGCGGAGTTAACGGCAAACCCGAAAAAATGTGCGATAGGGTTAGAGGAAGCCCGATATTTGGTGTATGTGATTGGCCGAGGATTTATCAAGCCCCAAATCAATAAAGTTGAGGCCATAAAAAATTGGCCTAAACCGTCAAGTACACAGCAGGTGAGGGCGTTCCTTGACATCCTTGGGTATTACCGCCGGTTTATACCTAATTTTGCTGGGAGAACGGCGGCCCTGACCGATCTCTTGAAAGGAAAAAAATCAGTAATGGTTCAGTCGAACCTTCAGGCAGAAGAAGCCTTTCAGTTCATGAAGTTGGCCCTGTATGGACAGCCGGTCCTCATCAGCCCCAACTTCAAGGAAACTTTCATTGTACAGACAGATGCCTCAGAAGTAGGCCCAGGGTGCCAGTGGCAACTTTGCCAATCCTGGTGTTATGTGGCAAATGCCAAGCGTCCTGCACGGTGTTGGGCTGTGAGCACAACCCCCATCTGTGGACGTCAGACCATCATACCACCCTCATGGAGTCGGTTTCCAACCGATTGTGCAGACACATGCACATTTGTGACCTGCTGGAGGTCATTTTGCACGGCTCTGGCAGTGCTCCTCCTGTTCCTCCTTGCACAAAGGCGGAGGTAGCGGTCCTGCTGCTGGGTTGTTGCCCTCCTACGGCCCTCTCCACGTCTCCTTTTGTACTGGCCTGTCTCCTGGTAGTGCCTCCAGCCTCTGGACACTACGGTGACAGACACAGCAAACCTTCTTGCCACAGCTTGCATTGATGTGCCATCCAGAATGAGCTGCACTACCTGAGCAACTTCTGTGGGTTGTCGAGTCCGTCTCATGCTACCACAAGTATGAAAGTACAACCAACATTCAAAAGTGACCAAAACATCAGCCAGAAAGCATTGGTACTGAGATATGGTCTGTGCTCCCCACCTGCAGAACCACTCCTTTATTGAGGGTGTCTTGAAAATTGCCAATCATTTCCATCTATTGTCTATTCCATTTGCAAAACAGCATGTGAAATTGATTGTCAATCAGTGTTGCTTCCTAAGTGGACAGTTTGATTTCACAGAAGTTTGATTTACTTGGAGTTATATTCTGTTGTTTAAGTGTTCCCTTTATTTTTTGAGCAGTGTATTTGATATGTAACTTTCTATGTATTTGTCTCTACTTGTTCTTATTGGGGTGTGTTGTTAAGAGTTTTTTTTTAATATGGGTGTGATCTCATTGGTCATGTAATCGGTGTATTATTTGTAATTGGTTTCGGAAATATTTAAAAGATCACAGAACCATGTCATAGTAGCTTGACAAAGAACGGTGGTTGGCATTGGAAACGTGTTGCTATGTGAATCCCCATGTACCTTGTGACCTCATCAGATGTTAAAATGATGTAATAACAACTTGGAATTTTTTAATACAACGTTTTTGGAGATGGAATTTTTCATTTCTTTTCTTGCAATACATTGTGCAGACTGCCGGTTGGGAGCTCTTATGACAGGAACTGCCCAAACCCGACCAGCTGATCACCCACTACCAGAACGTAATGGAATAACGCCAGGGGGCGCCAGAGAGCAGCATTCATAAAAGTAAAAGCTTGGTAACTTTTGAATGAAGCATAATTTTGAATCACTGTAAATTACAAAACTATTTATTTCCACCTTTTCTGGTTGGTTAACTGTATTCTTTATGGTGGCACAACCGCTTTGTTTACCCTTAATGCCATGTACTGTATATAGCTAGAAAATATTAGTGTCTGCTGTGTATGGGGCAATGCTGCGTTTAGGAGAAATTACATAATAAATTGTGCAGGCTAAAATTTGGGTCTAAAGTAACATATTAGCTGAATGGAATTTGACTTAATGGAATTTTTCACTTCTTTTTTTGCATTGATTCCAAGTGTGACCACACGTTGTTCCTGGCTTCAACACACTGAAATCCCTGGAGGGTGAGCTGACTTCCATTTGTTCTCTATTGTTATGCACCATGTACTCTTGGTCACAAGGCCCCCTGCTGTAAGCACAGAGTGTCTGTCATTCACCCCCTCCCCCTGTGCTCATAGCTGATCTCCAGGTGGGACACCTCCTCCCCCTGCTTCATAGCTGATCTCGGGGTGAGACACTCCCTCCCCATGCCCTCACAGCTGATCAACGGGTGAGATACTCCACTGCCCTCACAGCTCATCTCCGAGTGAGATACTCCACTGCCCTCACAGCTCATCTCCGAGTGAGATACCTCCCCCCCTGTGTTCACAGATGATCTCCAGGTGAGATACTCCCTCCCATTGTGCTCACAGCTCATAGCTCATCTCCAGGTTAGACACCCTCTCCCCCTGCGCTCACAGCTCATCTCCGGGTGAGATCATCTGCTTCACAGACTTGAGAGCCCGATAGCAGGGAAACACTTCCCATGCTTAGTCTGTGAAGCAGATGATCTCATCCAGAGCTGAGCTGTGAGCACAGGGGGAGGAGGTGTCTCACCCGGAGATCAGCAGTGAGCGCAGGGAAAGGGTTTATCTCACTCAGAGATGAGCTGTGAGGGCAGGGGAGTATCTCACTCGGAGATGAGCTGAGAGGGCAGTGGAGTATCTCACTCGGAGATGAGCTGTGAGGGCAGGGGAGTATCTCACTCGGAGATGAGCTGAGAGAGCAGTGGAGTATCTCACTCGGAGATGAGCTGTGAGGGCAGGGGAGTATCTCACTGGGAGATGAGCTGTGAGGGCAGGGGAGTATCTCACTCGGAGATGAGCTAAGAGGGCAGTGGAGTATCTCACTCGGAGATGAGCTGTGAGGGCAGGGGAGTATCTCACTCGGAGATGAGCTGTGAGGGCAGGGGAGTATCTCACTCGGAGATGAGCTGTGAGGGCAGGGGAGTATCTCACTCGGAGATGAGCTGTGAGGGCAGGGGAGTATCTCACTCAGAGATGAGCTGTGAGGGCAGGGGAGTATCTCACTCGGAGATGAGCTGAGAGGGCAGTGGAGTATCTCACTCGGAGATGAGCTGTGAGGGCAGGGGAGTATCTCACTCGGAGATGAGCTGAGAGAGCAGTGGAGTATCTCACTCGGAGATGAGCTGTGAGGGCAGGGGAGTATCTCACTGGGAGATGAGCTGTGAGGGCAGGGGAGTATCTCACTCGGAGATGAGCTGAGAGGGCAGTGGAGTATCTCACTCGGAGATGAGCTGTGAGGGCAGGGGAGTATCTCACTCGGAGATGAGCTGTGAGGGCAGGGGAGTATCTCACTCGGAGATGAGCTGTGAGGGCAGGGGAGTATCTCACTCGGAGATGAGCTGTGAGGGCAGGGGAGTATCTCACTCAGAGATGAGCTGTGAGGGCAGGGGAGTATCTCACTCGGAGATGAGCTGAGAGGGCAGTGGAGTATCTCACTCGGAGATGAGCTGTGAGGGCAGGGGAGTATCTCACTCGGAGATGAGCTGTGAGGGCAGGGGAGTATCTCACTCGGAGATGAGCTGTGAGGGCAGGGGAGTATCTCACTCGGAGATGAGCTGAGAGGGCAGTGGAGTATCTCACTCGGAGATGAGCTGTGAGGGCAGGGGAGTATCTCACTCAGAGATGAGCTGTGAGGGCAGGGGAGTATCTCACTCGGAGATGAGCTGAGAGGGCAGTGGAGTATCTCACTCGGAGATGAGCTGTGAGGGCAGGGGAGTATCTCACTCGGAGATGAGCTGTGAGGGCAGGGGAGTATCTCACTGGGAGATGAGCTGTGAGGGCAGGGGAGTATGTCACTGGGAGATGAGCTGTGAGGGCAGGGGAGTATCTCACTCGGAGATGAGCTGTGAGGGCAGGGGAGTATCTCACTCGGAGATGAGCTGTGAGGGCAGGGGAGTATCTCACTAAGAGATGAGCTGAGAGGGCAGTGGAGTATCTCACTCGGAGATGAGCTGTGAGGGCAGGGGAGTATCTCACTAGGAGATGAGCTGTGAGGGCAGGGGAGTATCTCACTCGGAGATGAGCTGTGAGGGCAGTGGAGTATCTCACTCGGAGATGAGCTGAGAGGGCAGTGGAGTATCTCACTCGGAGATGAGCTGTGAGGGCAGGGGAGTATCTCACTCGGAGATGAGCTGTGACGGCAGGGGAGTATCTCACTCGCAGATGAGCTGTGAGGACAGGGGAGTATCTCACTCGGAGATGAGCTGTGAGGGCAGGGGAGTATCTCACTCGGAGATAAGCTGTGAGGGCAGGGGAGTATGTCACTCGGAGATAAGCTGTGAGGGCAGGGGAGTATGTCACTCGGAGATGAGCTGTGAGGGCAGGGGAGTATCTCACTCGGAGATGAGCTGTGAGGGCAGGGGAGTATCTCACTCGGAGATGAGCTGTGAGGGCAGGGGATGTATCTCACTCGGAGATGAGCTGTGAGGGCAGGGGAGTATCTCACTCGGAGATGAGCTGTGAGGGCAGGGGAGTATCTCACTCGGAGATGAGCTGTGAGGGCAGGGGAGTATCTCACTCGGAGATGAGCTGTGAGGGCAGGGGAGTATCTCACTCGGAGATGAGCTGTGAGGGCAGGGGAGTATCTCACTCGGAGATGAGCTGTGAGGGCAGGGGAGTATCTCACTCGGAGATGAGCTGTGAAGGCAGGGGAGTATCTCACTCGGAGATGAGCTGTGAGGGCAGGGGAGTATCTCACTCGGAGATGAGCTGTGAGGGCAGGGGAGTATCTCACTCGGAGATGAGCTGTGAGGGCACGGGAGTATCTCACTCGGAGATGAGCTGTGAGGGCAGGGGAGTATCTCACCTAGAGATCAGCAGTGAGCGCAGGGGGAGGGGGTATCTCACTTGGAGATGAGGTGTGAGTGCAGAGGGAGGCCATGTCTCACCTGGAGATCAGCAGTGAGCTCAGGGGGAGGGGGTATCTCACCCGGAGATTAGCTATGAGCTCAGGGGGAGGGGGTATCTCACCCGGAGATCAACTGAGAGCTATGAGCAGAGGAGGAGGGGGTTTTCTGACCCAGAGGTGAGCTGTGAGTGCATTGGGAGGGGGTATCTCACCCGGAGATCAGCTGTGAGCTATGAGCACAGGGGGAGGGGGTGAATCACACACACTCTGTGCTTACAGCAGGGAGTGTTGTGACAGAGAATACATTTTGCATGCTGCGGGTAGAGAGCTCTTACGCAAGGAACTGCGCAAACCCGACCAGCTGATCACCTACTACCAGGACGTAGTGGAATAACGCCAGGGGGCGCCAGAGAACAGCATTTGAAAAATAAAAGCTTAGTAACTTTTGAATGAAGCATAATTTTGAATCACTATAAATTACAAAACGATTTATTTCCACCTTTTCTGGTTGGTCAATTGTATTCTTTATGGTGGCACAACCGCTTTAAGTTTAAAATTTCACATTTTTCTAAATTTTTAGAAAATCTGGGATATTTTCATGAATAACAACAAAACGTATTAATTTAAAATTTACCAGCTGCAACAGGTACAATTTGTTCCAAAAAGAAGATCAGAAATATCAGAATGACTAGCAGAAGCATTTCAAAGTTATTACCAAATAAAGTGACGTTTCAGATATGAAAAATGGGGCTGTCAGAAAGGTTAATACTGATTACCATGAGACAGGGTTAAGAAACATGAAATGGTAATGTGCAGTACATACCTATGCTCAAAAGTGCAGGCATATCATGCCAGTAATAAAAGGAAATACTGATTAGTCAGGGTGATAAAACAATGTATGTAACATGTAGGTGAGTGGTATGTATAAATATCTTTTTTTTTTTTCAGTGCCCAGCATAAAGTGACTACAAGAAGTAGGATTTTAGTTAATACCTCACTGAACACAAGAACAGTTTCCAAAATACTGACAAGACGGAGTTTCACAGAACATTTTTTTCACCCATAGCATGAAAGTAATGTTAATATTATAACTTTCATTACAAAATCTTCAGTTTTACCCAAATTCAGTGATGCACCCTACACCAAAACTACTACATGTAGTATTTTGTATGACCTCTATGATTGTTAAGGACAGCACCAAGTCTTCTATACATGGAACGAATAAGTTGGTGACATAAAGTAACATCTATCTCTTTCTATTCCTCCAGAACGACCATTTTAGAACCTGAATGTAGAGCCATTCTAACTTGTCTCTTCAGAATTCCTCGGTATGTCCTGCACTTCTGTGATGCGTGTTGGAGTACTTGTAAGATGTGTGCAGCTTATTCTTGTGATCTTTATGATATGTGCACATCTACTTGTGTGATTTGTGCACTGTGCTTGTGTGACATCTCTCAAGTCTGCGCTGTGCTTGTGTGACATCTCTCAAGTCTGCGCTGTGCTTGTGTGACATCTCTCAAGTCTGCGCTGTGCTTGTGTGACATCTCTCAAGTCTGCGCTGTGCTTGTGTGACATCTCTCAAGTCTGCGCTGTGCTTGTGTGACATCTCTCAAGTCAGAGCTGTGCTTGTGTGACATCTCTCAAGTCAGAGCTGTGCTTGTGTGACATCTCTCAAGTCTGCGCTGTGCTTGTGTGACATCTCTCAAGTCAGAGCTGTGCTTGTGTGACATCTCTCAAGTCTGCGCTGTGCTTGTGTGACATCTCTCAAGTCTGCGCTGTGCTTGTGTGACATCTCTCAAGTCAGAGCTGTGCTTGTGTGACATCTCTCAAGTCAGAGCTGTGCTTGTGTGACATCTCTCAAGTCTGCGCTGTGCTTGTGCGATTTGTCTGGTGTGTGACAAGTGATTTTTTGATGTGTGCCTAACATGTTTTTATTGCATCAAATAATGTTGCTTAAAGTGAATTTCTGTTTTAATTCTTTTACTGCCCTTAGGCTTGCCCTAGAGAAAAAGAATAAAATCAGGGATACTCTCAGGGTCAGCAATTCCTCTTCCGCTACTGCCCTGGTCTTTGTTTTCAGGCTGCAGCCGTGATGTCCTGACTAAAACACGTGACTGCTGGAGCTTAAAGGGGTTTTCCCACAAACAAAAGTTCATTTTAAAAATGGTCTGTGTCTGACCGTGTATGGAAAATACCACAGCTCCTGAGCGGAGGAGGAAGCCAAAGACAATACAGACATTACATCAGGGGATCACAAAGGATTCACATAGGATTCATTTTGAGAGGTAAAATATTGTTTAAACACAGGCAGTGAAATATTTTACCTCACAAAATGAATCAATCCTATGCGATCCCGTGCTGTAATGTCTGCATTGTATTTTGCAGCCTTCCCTGGTAGATGGAACAAGCTGCTGACCCTATGATTGGCTACAGTGGTCACATGAGATATTACCACTGCAGCCTGTAAACACGGACAGGCCAGGAGCACAAACACATCAATAGACTAGGTGAAAATGAGTAACGCTGATTTTATTATTTTTAGACTAGGTGAAAATGAGTAACTCTGATTTTATTATTTTTAGACCAGGTGAAAATGAGTAACGCTGATTTTATTATTTTTAGACTAGGTGAAAATGAGTAACGCTGATTTTATTATTTTTAGACTAGGTGAAAATGAGTAACTCTGATTTTATTATTTTTAGACTAGGTGAAAATGAGTAACTCTGATTTTATTATTTTTAGACTAGGTGAAAATGAGTAACGCTGATTTTATTATTTTTAGACTAGGTGAAAATGAGTAACTCTGATTTTATTATTTTTAGACTAGGTGAAAATGAGTAACGCTAATTTTATTATTTTTAGACTAGGTGAAAATGAGTAACTCTGATTTTATTATTTTTAGACTAGGTGAAAATGAGTAACGCTGATTTTATTATTTTTAGACTAGGTGAAAATGAGTAACTCTGATTTTATTATTTTTAGACTAGGTGAAAATGAGTAACGCTGATTTTATTATTTTTAGACTAGGTGAAAATGAGTAACGCTGATTTTATTATTTTTAGACTAGGTGAAAATGAGTAACGCTGATTTTATTATTTTTAGACTAGGTGAAAATGAGTAACGCTGATCTTATTATTTTTAGACTAGGTGAAAATGTGTAACTCTGATTTTATTATTTTTTTTCCCTAGCGCAAGCCGATGAGCACAAAAATAATTAAAATGAAAGTCCCCTTTAAGAAGGGGGGGGGCATACACAATTCTTGCACAGGGACCCTTTGGTCTCAGTGCCCGCCCCTGCATGAGACGTTATAATAATTCATAAATCATATGGTTTTGATTGGCTGCTCCTAGTAAGAACACAATAAAATAAGCTCTAGTGGGCTGTGTGCCCACTATGCATTTTTTAAGCGTTTCCGCAGCGGCAATTACGCTTAAAAAACGCTTGGTAGGAGGTCTGCAATGTTCCCCAATGATAATCCACATGTGCTGTGCACATGCTGCAGAAATTTCCGCTGCGGATTATTATTACGGAAAAAAGCGCAGCACTACCAACTATTTTGCGTAAGCGCAGCGTTTTTGCCGCCATTGACTTGCATTGAATCGCATAATATCCGCATGACTACATGAACACATGTGGAAATTAAGCAATTCAATGTGCGGATGGAGAAGAGGAGACTCTCATCCAGACCCGGGTACCATAGTACCTGTAAAAAAAAAAATTAAAATAAAAAAAAACATTATACTCACCTTCTGATGGCCTGCGGTCTTCTCTCCGGTGTGTCTTGGCTCCCCGGTGGCTCGTCAACGTCAGCGGTCATGTGACCTGTCACCTGACTAAATTACATCATGGAAGGTCCTTTTACACCACCGCGGGCCACCAGGGAGAACGGAGAAGGAAACCGGGGGCCATCGGAAGGTGAGTATAATGTTTTTTTTTATAGTTTTTACCATTTTTATTCTTTTTTTTTAACTAACTTGGTCACACGGTTGCATGGATTTATATAGTGTGACCAAGTTGTCAAGCACTTTTCCAAGCCAAAATCTTTTAGAAAACGCTTGACAACCCGCATGGGAAATCGCATGTGCTAAACGCGTGACAAACGCTTGTTCCGGGCTGAAAATACGCATGTAAAATCCACATGAGTTTTTTCTGCCAAGGAGATGCAGAAACGCTCAGGAAAAATCCAGAGCGTTTCTGCATTGTGGGCACATTGCCTAATAGTGGCAGTGGATCAACATACTTAATTCTCATCAATAGTAAGCAGTATAAATTAATATAACTTTGCTTAATATTTCCAGTAATATTCTTAAATTCAGTGTGTTGGTTTAGCCCTGCACTACAGTCACAGTATTTCATGTGAGCCCTTGAGAAAACTAATTGCCGACCCCCGATCCATGCTCTGTTAACCCCTTTACACCCCTTTACAGCATTTCTCACTGTTTCCGGCAATGTGATTGCCGGAAACAGAGGAGCACTGATCCTAGGCTGCAGATCAAAGAACACCTCCTTGTGACCGCCCGGTCACCTGTATTCAGGAACTCTGATTGGAGCAATCATTGGTGACATTGATTGCTCCAATCAGATTACCTGACTACCTCCACCTGTCACCACCCCATCATCTCCCTGTGACCGCCCTGCAGACCCTCACACTTGGTGAGGATTTCTACAGAGCGGTCACATCTGATGTGTCTGTGCTGGGCCTTGTAGTGCCACAGAATATTCTGTGACACTACAAGACCATTTTCTCACCTGTTCCAGTCGCTGCTGCTGCTGCTCCTGGATCTTCTGCTCCAGCGTCCTGGGTATCCTGCTCCAGAGCCTGCTGCTGATCCTGCTGCTGATCCTGCAGAGAAGACTTTGGTAAGTCTGTTCTCCCCTCATCCACCCCAATCCCCCCTCCCCCCTCTTTTTACCCCTCCCCCCCTACCACCATTTTTTTTTTTTGCGTCTGCAGCAGTCTCCAGCTCCGGTCCGAGTCTCCAGCTCCGCCCCCGGTTACCAGCGCCGGGCTCCGGCGCCGGGCTCCCAGTCACCAGCGCCGGGCTCTCGCTCCGGGCTCCCGGTCACCAGCGCCGGTCTCCTGCTCCGGGCACCGTCTCCTGTTCTGGTCCCGCTGCTGATCCTGTTGACCCCTTGGTAAGTCCATCTCTGATCTCCCCTCATCCACCCCAATCCCCCTCTCACCACTCCCCCATCTTTTTACCCCCCTTCCCACCCAATCTCCCTCACTTCAGTGTCCCTGTTAATTATCTCGGTTCTGGTCTCCAGCTCCAGTACCGGACTCCTGCTCTGGGCTCCCGGTCTCCAGCGCCACTCCCGGTATCCTGCTCCGGGCTCCTGCTCTGGGTCTTCTGTTCCAGTCCTGGTGACCCTTTGGTAAGTCCATCTCTGATCTCCCCTCGTCCACCCCAATCCCCCTCTACCCACTCCCCCATCTTTTTACCCCCCTTCCCACCCCAATCCGCCTCACCCCAGTGTCCCTGTTAATTCTCTTGGTTCTGTTCTCCAGCTCCAGTATCGGTCTCCTGCTCCGGGCTCCCGGTCTCCTGCTCTGGGCTCCCGGTCTCCTGCTCCACGCTCCTGGTCTCCAGCGCCGCTCCTGGTCTCCAGCGTCGGGCTCCCGGTCTCCTGCTCCGGGCTCCCGGTCTCCTGTCCTGGGTCTTCTGTTCCAGTCCTGCTGACCCTTTGGTAAGTCCATCTCTGATCTCCCCTCGTCCACCCCCATCCCCCTCTCCCCACTCCCCCATCTTTTTACCCCCCCTTCCCACCCCAATCCGCCTCACACCAGTGTCCCTGTTAATTCTCTTGGTTCTGTTCTCCAGCTCCAGTATCGGTCTCCTGCTCCGGGCTCCCGGTCTCCTGCTCTGGGCTCCCGGTCTCCTGCTCCGCGCTCCTGGTCTCCAGCGCCGCTCCTGGTCTCCAGCGTCGGGCTCCCGGTCTCCTACTCCGGGCTCCCGGTCTCCTGTTCTGGGTCTTCTGTTCCAGTCCTGCTGACCCTTTGGTAAGTCCATCTCTGATCTCCCCTCGTCCACCCCAATCCCCTTCTCCCCACTCCCCCATCTTTTTACCCCCCCTTCCCACCCCAATCCGCCTCACACCAGTGTCCCTGTTAATTCTCTTGGTTCTGTTCTCCAGCTCCAGTACCGGTCTCCTGCTCCGGGCTTCCGGTCTCCTGCTCCGGGCTCCCGGTCTCCTGCTCTGGGCTCCCGGTGACCAGCGCTGGTCTCCTGCTCCGGGCTCCCGGTTTCCTGCTCCAGGCTCCCAGTCTCCTGCGCCGGGCTCTTGGTCACCAGCACCGGGCTCCCGGTCACCAGCGCAGGGCTCCCGGTCACCAGCGCCGGGCTCCCGCTCCAGGCTCCTGATCCTGAAAGAAGAACAGAGAGGACTTTGGTAAGTCATCTCTGATCTCCCCTCATCCACCCCAATTCCCCTCTTCCCACTCCCCACACATCCGTGCGCACATCCAGCAGCCGCCGAGTATTGATCAGTGACATCGTTGCTGTTTGCACCACATACAGTATTTCCTTTTTCCACACACTCTAAAAAAAGTATTGACACACACACACTCTAAATAAAGTATTGACACACACGCACCACATACATAACAAACAATGTCCCGCTCATCCCAAACTTGCTATTCAGCGGAGGAGGCATACGCTATTCTTGCCACCGACACTGACAGCGAGGGCGAGGATCCCACATTTATTTATTTTTCCGACTCCTCGTCGTCTTCCTCTTCTTCCTCCGGTTCTGCTGGACTGCCCCGCCGTCGTCGCAGGAGAGACAATGATCCAGCGCTCCCCACTACTGATCCCATATGGACCTCGCCCCCCGAAAATTATGAACCACTGATTTCTGATTTTGTGGCGGAATCAGGAATCAAGTTTGACACCACCGGCCTCACAGAAATAGACTTTTTCAAAGTCTTTTTCTCTGAGGATTTTGTAAACCTCACGGTGGGCCAAACTAATTTATACGCTCATCAATTTTTAGAACAAAACTCCTCTTCATCATTTTCTAACTGGTCTCCTGGAGACACAGTAGAAATGATGAAGTTTTGGGGCCTGGTCCTTCTTATGGGGATCCTGAACAAGCCCGAGCTTCGGCAATACTGGAGTGTTGACGTTTTGTATAACACTCCAGTGTTCCGAATGGCCATGATCTGGAGACGCTTTCAGGCCATCCACAAGTTCTTGCATTACCAAGATAATGCAAGGTGTCCTGCACGAGATGACCCAAACTTTGATCGTCTTTTCAAAGTTCGGCCGGTCATCGAACACTTCAACAACAAGTTTGCTGAAGTGTACGTGCCCCAAAGGGACATCTGTGTGGATGAGTCCTTAATCTCTTTTAAAAGGCGGCTTGGATTGCGGCAGTACCTGCCCAGTAAGAGGTCCAGGTACGGGATCAAGCTGTATAAACTTTTTGAGAGTACCTCAGGGTACACTCACAAGTTTAGAGTTGATGAAGGGAAGGACTCCCGGATTGAACCCCCTGAATGCCTCCCCGTTCTGGGAGTGAGTGGGAAAATTGTGTGGGACTTGGTGCACCCACTGCTGGATAAAGGTTATCACCTCTTTGTGGATAACTTTTATACAAGTATCCTGCTCTTCAAGTCCCTCTCTGCGCGACGTACTGCAGCCTGCGGTACTGTCCGCAAAAATTAGAAAGGCCTCCCAAAGACGCTAATTGGGCAGCTGCTCAGAAGGGGTGAGAGCAGAGCCTAATGTAGCGACCACCTGCTGATGGTCAAGTACAAGGACAAAAGGGATGTCCTTTTGTTGACCACCATACATGGTGATGGCAGCACCCTCAGCTCTGTAAGAGGTTCCACTACACAGGTCGCCAAACCAGACTGTGTAGTGGGGTACAACAAGTACATGGGGGGAGTTGATCTTTCAGATCAAGTCCTCCAGCCGTACAGTGCTTTGAGAAAGGCCAAGGTATGGTATAAGAAGCTGGCCGTGCACATTGTACAGATGGCAATGCACAACGCTTTCCTTCTGTCACAATGTGCAGGCCAGACTTCTACGTCGTACCTTCACTTCCAGGAGACTGTTATCAAGGCCCTGATATTTGGCAGCGGAGACAGAGCAGGCCCTAGTAGTTCCAGAATTGAAGGACTGAGAATTGTACCAGGCCAGCATTTCCCAGGGCAGATCCCTCACAGCGGAAAAAAGGAAAGTCACAAAAGAGGTGCCGAGTGTGTTATAAAAGTGGAATACGCAAGGACACCCATTTATCAATGTGACAACTGCCCTGACAAACCTGGCCTGTGTATGAAAGACTGCTTCAAAAGGTACCATACTTTGATGGACTATTAAATTAATTTCTGACGTATGAGAACCTGACAAACACTACACAACTGACGTAGTGTTCGTCAGGTTGTCATACGTCAGTTGTGCAGTGCTCGTCAGGTTGTCCTACACAACTGATGTATAACACTACTGTTAGGTGTCGGTCTGGTGCTGGATTCGAAATGGGTCCAAGACCTTATATGGTCTCCCATTTCAGTCCAGCCAGGGCTGATTCTGCTCAGAATCACCATCAGCCCCAACGCCTAGCTGGTCCACGAGCACTGTTTATCTCCCAGGTAGTTGTGCCTAGCAATGTTAAGCCTGGGTTGCAGAAGGAGACAGGGCTTGTGGAATCTAAGTCCAGGATTTGCCGAACTGAGCATGTCCGTGACCTGGCGGATCATGATTGGTGGGTTGGCACTCACCTGACCCGGTGACCTGCCACCGCCTGATTGGTCCACGGGTAACATCACCAATGGCGCGTCGGTGGGCAGGGCTTAGTCTTTAAAAGACCCGCCCACAAACATGGCGACGCGCTCAGATCATTTTGCAAGTGTTGTTTGTGTGGACGAGTGTATTCCACGTGCTCTCTAGCTGCTCTCTCCGTGACCTGCCGATGCCAGAGTTAGCTCGGCTAATTAGCGTAGGTCACTCAGGCAGGCTTAGATTTGCTTAGGCAGGTAGCTACGTCTAGCAGCCTGGCTCAGCCAATGGGGTTTCCTAATACCTCGAGCAGCCTGCAGACACCCTGTCCACGGGTATCGCCTGTCAGCCACGTGGAGTAGTACCCTTCAGTCCGGTGGCACGCCGGCTGGAGGCACGTGTACCCATCGCGTAGTCACACACGCATCTAGCGCCAATCCCTACAGAGTAGCGCCTGTATCGAAGACAGGGCTACTGCTTTCCCTCCAGTCGCACGTCTCCCTGCAGTTCTTAGAGATTGTGTGAACCGCTGAAGCCCGCTCCGTGTGCATTAACACGGAGTGGTTCTTCAGTTAAGTAGGTGCTATCCCGGTCACTCTTCTCCCGTGCAGTTAACGGAGATAGAGCGAACCGCTACACCCGTTCCTGTGTGCGGTAACACGGAAGTTGGTTGCGTACCTTTCCACCCGGAAAGTGTTCGGCAGCAGTCCTCCAGGCTGAATCGCGGACCCCGGGGTCGGTTGCGTTCCATTTTAATAAAGTTGTCTGCAACCGCCCTCCTAACAACTACATTATAAAATTCAAAAATCAACTACCACTACCAAAAGGGGGGCACTTGTTGGGCATTTCCACTGTTTAGGCACATCAGGGGTTCTGAGAACGTGACATGACGCCCGCAGACAATTCCATCAAAGTCTGCGTTCAAAAGCGTCACTCCTTCCCTTCCGAGCCCTGACATGCGCCCAAACAGTAGTTTTCTCCAACACATGGGGTATCTGCGTACTTAGGAGAAATTGCACAACAACTTATGGGGTGCAATTTCTCCTGGTACCCTTGTGAAAATAAAAAAATTGGGGTCTAAAATAAAATGTTAGTGAAAAAAAGTTAAATGTTAATTTTTCCTTTCATGTTCAATTAATTGGTGTGAAGCATCTGAAGGGTTAATAAAGTTCTTGAATGTGGTTTTGAGCACCTTGAGGGGTGCAGTTTTTAGAATGGCGTCACTTTTGGGTATTTTATGTCATATAGACCCCTCAAAGTGACTTCAAATGTGATGTGGTACCTAAAAAAAATGTTTTTGTAAATTTTGTTGTAAAAATGAGAAATCGCTGGTCAACTTTTAACCCTTATAGCTCCCTAACAAAAAAAAATTTTGCTTCCAAAATTGTGCTGATGTAAAGTAGACCTGTGGGAAATGTTATTTATTGCAAAATTTTCGCCAAATTTCCATTTTTTTCACAAATAAACGCAAGTGATATCGAAGAAATTTTACCACAATCATGAAGTACAATATGTCACGAAAAAACAATCTCAGAATCAGGGGGATCCGTTGAAGCGTTCCAGAGTAATTACCTCATAAAGTGACAGTGGTCAGAATTGTAAAAATTGGCCCGGTCATTAACGTGCAAACCACCTTAGGTTGTAAAGGGGTTAAAGGGAATCCGTCAGCAGGTTTTTGCTATGTAATCTGAGGACAGCAGGAGATAGGGGCTGAAACACAGAATTCAGAGATGTGTCACTTGTCAAAGTGCGTGCGGTGTTGCTTAGTAATTGTCAAGGATTTATCACGAAGAGATTAACATTGCCGGACAACACTAGTCCAGCAACGCCCCCTGCTGTGATAAGCAGCACACCGTCTATGGACTTTGTACATGGAGAGCCTGGTGTGGGTGGGGACAGCTTTCTCAGCTCTGCTTCATTCTAAATCTAAAAGCTCTGATTGGGTCAGAACTGCTGCACCCAGTAATCTAAGTGATACATTGATAGATTCAGCTTCTATTTGTCTACATTACGCTCCTCTCAGATGAGTAGAAAAAACCTGCCGACAAATTCCCTTTTAGATTTTGTTGCCGGTGTCAAGCTATTGTTTATATGTACCTTTTATAAAACCTATAAAAAGTTTGGAATCAATAAAATATAAAGTCATAGATTTCATTATACCTTCTGAATGCTCGTAGAGTTGTCCGCTAGGCCCACTTGCACTGCAGATTTAAGAAAAAAAAAGACATTACTACATGCATGTAAGAATTATTAACTACAATAAAAAATGGTTCTTTCCTTAAAGGGAACCTGTCACCTGAAAAAAACACAATCAGCCTGCAGATATGGGGATAATCTCCAGATTAACCCTGCTCTGAACTTTATTTCTCCCGGCATCCATTGGATTCAGTCACCGCTCTGTGTATAGTGAGAAGTGGCTGCAAACACTCCCCCTGCACTGACTTACAGCAGCTCAGCAGTAGGGCCGGCTGTCAATCACTGCCGGGGACGAGGTTACAGCCGCCGCTCTCTATACAGAGAACGGTGACTGAACCCACGCCGGCGCCACCCGTGACTGAAACCAGAATGCTAAAAGGAGGAATAAAGATCATTACCTCATGACAGTAGGGGTCTAAGTGCTGGGCAGGTTCAGAACGCTATTAATCTGCAGATTAACTCCATATATGCAGAAAAATAGCTTCTTTCATGTCACAGGTTCCCTTTAAGGAAAGAAAAAATAATATTACATCAGTTGAGACACTAGAAAGACCTAGGTGTATTCTGACCATAGGAAGAATCACCAAATACCAAGGTTCAGGAAGAACCAAATAGAGGACAATATACAGTAGGTACGGAAAGTATTCAGACCCCTTTAAATTTTTAACTCTTTGTTTCATTGCAGCCATTTGGTAAATTCTAAAAAGTTCATTTTTTTCTCATTAAAGTACATTCTGCGCCCCATCTTGACTGAAAAAAAAACAGAAATGTAGAAATTTTTGCAAATTTATTAAACAAGAAAAACTGAAATATCACATGGTCATAAATATTCAGCCCCTTTGCTCGGTATTGAGTAGAAGCACTCTTTTGAGCTAGTAGAGCCATGAGTCTTCTTGGGAATGATGCAACAAGTTTTTCACACCTGGATTTGGGGATCCTCTGCCATTTTTCCTTTCTCCAGTTCTGTCGGGTTGGATGGTGAACGTTAGTGGACAGCCATTTTCAGGTCTCTCCAGAGATGCTCAATTGGGTTTAGGCCAGAGCTCTGGCTGGACCAGTCAAGAATGGTCACAGAGTTGTTCTGAAGCCACGCCTTTGTCATTATAGCTGTGTGCTTAGGGTCATTGTCTTGTTCGAAGGTGAACCAAGTCTGAGGTCCAAAGCACTCTGGTAGAGGTTTTCATCCAGGATATCTCTGTACTTGGCCACATTCATGTTTCCTTCAATTGCAACCAGTCGTCATGTCCCTGCAGCTGAAAAACACCCCCATAGCATGATGCTGCCACCACCATGTTTCACTGTTGGGATTGTATTGGGCAGGTGATGAGCAGTGCCTGGTTTTCTCCACACATACCGCTTAGAATTATCACCAAAAAGTTCTATCTTCGTCTCATCGGTCCAGAGAATCTTATTTCTCATAGTCTGGAGTCCTTCATGTGTTTTTCAGCAAACTCTATGCAGGCTTTCATATTTCTTGCACTGAGGAGAGGCTTCCATTGGGCCACTCTGCCATAAAGGCCCAACTGGTGGAGGGCTACAGTGATAGTTGACTTTGTGGAACTTTCTCCCATCTCCCTACTGCATCTCTGGAGCTCAGCCAGTGATCTTGGGGTTCTTCTTTACCTCTCTCAACAAGGCTCTTCTCCCATGATTGCTCTGTTTGGCTGGACGGCCTGGTCTAGGAAGACTTCTGGTGGTCCCAAACTTCTTCCATTTAAAGATTATGGAGGCCACTTTGCTTTTAGGAACCTTGGGTAATGCAGAAATTCATTTGCAACCTTAGCCAGATCTGTGCCTTGCCACAATTCTGTCTCTGAGCTCCTTGGGCAGTTCCTTTGAGCTCATGATTCTCATTTGGTCTGACATGCACTGTGAGCTGTGAGGTCTTAAACAGACAGGTGTGTGCCTTTTCAAATCAAGTCCTATCAGTTTAATTAAACACAGCTGGACTCCAATGAAGGAGCAGAACCATCTCAAGGAGGATCACAAGGAAATGGACAGCATGTGACTTAAATATGAGTGTCTGAGCAAAGGGTCTGAATACTTATGACCATATGATATTTCAGTTTTTATCTTTTAATAAATTTGCAAAAATGTCTACATTTCTGTTTTTTTTCAGTCAAGATGGGGTGCAGAGTGTACTTTAATGGGAAAAAAATGAACATTTTAGAATTTACCAAATGGCTACAATGGAAAAAAGAGTGAAAAATTTAAAGGGGTCTGAATACTTTCCATACCCACGGTATCTGTTTGCACTTAGCAGTGAGAGATGTCACCAGTAGCAGTGCAGGAAGGATTGTGAAATCTGGAGACAGATCCACTTTAACCATTCACATACACATACATGAAACCAAGTAAATTTAAAGGGGTTGTCTGGTCAAAAGTGATAAGTCTGCAGTCACTCTATGTGACTTCAGACTTATGAATCCCAACCCCCAGCACAGGCACTGTGCGATGCGGTGATTTGCCGGTATGAGACCTGGTAATGGAGGGTATGCATGTGTTATACATACCCTTGGCCAGTGGACAGGCCTCACTCTCCATACACTTGTATTGAGAAAGGCTGCGTCTTCTAGTCGAAGCTCCTACTGGCAATCCACGGCACTAGATAGGGCCTGGCCTCACTCCATACAAGTGAACGAAGCGAGGCGGCGCTGACTGGCCAGGGGTATGTATAACACATACATAGCCTCCGGTCCCGGGTCTCATATCGGCAAATCCCCATAGCGCAAAGTGCCTGCGCTAGGGGGATTCATGAGTCTGCAGTCACACAGTGTGACTGCAGACTTATCCATTTGGACCGGACAACCCCTTCAACATTTAGAACTTCAGGATATATGAGAAAAGAGGACAGCTTCTTGAGTAATAAATTACAAAGAGAAGAAAAAGTAACAGCACTGAAGGGGTTCACTATAAAGGGATGCTCATGTACAATACCAATAAAAAGTTTGAACACAACAGTTGATGAAATAGTTTACCTTCATTTTATTGGAATGGGCTCATAGGTCTCTGTGTCTCTGAAGGATGACAAGCTGGATGGCAGCGCTCAGCTTACTGTACTTGTCATTTAGTGTAAAGGATTTATTAAAAAAAATAATAGTGTTTTCATGCACCGTATCTTAAAAAAAGCCGGCCGGCAATTCAGCAGCGGTACCCGACAATTTAGAATAGAAAGAATAGAGCATTACACATAGATTAGATACATAGAAACATGTCAGTCACATATATAATAAGTACAGTGACAGTGTTGCTTACTGTACTTGTCATTTAGTGTAAAGGATTTATTTAAAAAAATAATAGTGTTTTCATGCACCGTCTCTTTAAAAAAGCCGGCCGGCAATTCAACAGCGGTACCCGACAATTTAGAACAGAAAGATAGAGCATCACACATAGATTAGATAGATATTATGTATGTGACTAACATGTTTCTAAGTACAGAGACAGTGTTGGTTACTGTACTTGTCATTTAGTGTTAAAATAAAGGATTTATTACAAAAAAAATTGGCGTAGGGTTCCCCGTAATTTTAGGCTCTAGCGGAGGTTAAGCAGACGACTGGGGCAGATGTTTGAAGTCTGGCAAGGGGGTAATACCCATGGAGCTTCCTAGGCTACTAATGTCAGCCCCCAGCTGAATACCTAGCCTTTACTAGCTATTAAAATGGGGGACCCCCCAAAAAAAATGACGTGGGGTCCCCCCTATTTTAATAACTAGCAAAGGCTAGGCAGACAGCTGGGGGCTGATATTAATAGCCCAGGAAGGGTGCCATGAATATTGGCACCCTCCCAGGCTAGAAACACCAGCCGTCAGCCGCCCCCAGATATTTCCTGATACCGGAAGGTATCACTCAACACTACTCATGAGCGATGACATTACTAAGTTACTGATGTTATCGGTTGTGAGTAGTGTTGAGCGATACCTTCCGATATCAGGAAATATAGTATGGATTGGATCGGACCGATACTCAAAAAGTATCGGATATCGCCGATTCCGATACCGGAAACCGGAAGTCAATGGGACACTAATATCGGAATGAAAATAAACCCTTTCTTTCCTTGTAGGTTAATTCTACATGAAGTAAAACAACTAAGAATAATGTAGAATGTATTATGCGAAAAGCCGGCAATTCAGCAGCGGCATACACCGGTACCTGACAATTTACAACAGAAAGAATAGAGCTTCACACATAGATTAGATAGATAGAAACATGTCAGTCACATATATATGAAGTACAGGGACAGTGTTGCTTACTGTACTTGTCATTTAGTGTAAAGGATTTATTTAAAAAAACAATAGTGTTTTCATGCACCGTCTCTTTAAAAAAGCCGGCCGGCAATTCAGCATCTGTACCCGACAATTTATAACAGACAGAATAGAGCTTCACACATAGATTAGATAGATAGAAACATGTCAGTCACACATATAAGAAGCACAGTGACAGTGTTGGTTACTGTACTTGTCATTTAGTGTAAAGGATTTATTTAAAAAAATAATAGTGTTTTCATGCACCGTCTCTTTAAGAAAGCCGGCCGGCAATTCAGCATCTGTACCCGACAATTTAGAATAGAAGGAATAGAGAATCATACATAGATTAGATAGATAGAAACATGTCAGTCACATATATATGAAGTACAGTAATAGTGTTGATTACTGTACTTGTCATTTAGTGTTAAAATAAAGGATTAATTTAAAAAAAAAATTGGCGTGGGGTTCCCCTTAATTTTAGTCTCTAGCGGAGGTTAAGCAGACAGCTGGGGCAGATGTTTGAAGCCTGGGAAGGGGGTAATACCCACGGAGCTTCCCAGGCTACTAATATCAGCCCCCAGCTGAATACCTAGCCCTTACTAGCTATTAAAATGGGGGACCCCCCCAAAAAAATGACGTGGGGTCCCCCCTATTTTAATAGCTAGCAAAGGCTAGGCAGACAGCTGGGGGCTGATATTAATAGCCCAGGAAGGGAGCCATGAATATTGGCCCCCTCCCAGGCTAGAAACACCAGCCGTCAGCCGCCCCAGAAATGGCGCATCCATAGGATGCGCCAATTCTGGCACTTAGCCTCGCTCTTCCCACTGCTCTGTAGCGGTGGCAGTGGGGTAATAGGGCTGGGGTTGATGTCAGCTTATAATGCCAGCTGACATCAAGCCCAGGTTAGTAATGGAGAGGCGTCTATAAGACACCCCCATTACTAACCCCATAGTGAAAGTTAAAAAAAAACCACAAACACCCAGAATAAAGTCCTTTAATTGAAATAAACACACAATTCTTTATTGTTCTAAATTAAACCATACTTACCGTCACGCCCATTCCAGCTGAAGCCAACGATCTCCTGCAATAAAAGAAAAACAATAAACCAACATCATCCTTACCTTTCCATGGTTCCCACGACGGCTCCAGCTCTGCTACATTGAGATGACAGGCTGGACCGCAGCAGAACGCTGCCATCCAGCCTGTCATCCCGCAGACACTGAGAAGCGCAGGCATGCTTGCGCTCCTGTGTCTCTCTGTGACGGCATCCAGATGAGCCGACAATGAACTCGGCTCACCTCATGCACGTCACTGACAGCGTGGGAGAATTCTCACGCTGAAGCGCTGAGTGCAGGAGAATTTTCCCACGCTGTCAGTGACGTGCATGAGGTGAGCCGAGTTCAT